>NW_026776881.1:0-46894 GCF_030936135.1 Gavia stellata
TAAATTTTCTACCTCTATCTCATTCACATTCTTTACTTTTAAAGTATTTTTTCTTGTTTTTCCTTAGTGCCCTTAGTTGCTTTTTAACTTTTCTGTCTACTTTTACTCTGTTTGCTGTCTTTTCAGTTATTTTTTCTTGGTTTGCCTCAGTGCCATCGCTTTTTAGATTTTTTCCCTACCTACCTGTTTTAGGTCAATGTTGCTACGCTTCAATTTCTTCCTTATTTCCCTAATCCTATTTGCTTCTAAAATTTTCCGTCTGCTTTTATTCCGTTCGCTGTCTTTATTTTTTAGTTATTTCTTGTCTTTATTAGCGCCGTGGCTTTTCAAATTTTCTTTCTACATCTCTTTTAGTTCGCTGTCCCGGCTTTTAAATTCTTTTGGTTTCTTTCCCTAATCCCCATTGCTTTTTACATTTTCTACGTCTATCCCGTTCGCTGTCTTTATTTCGCTGTCTCTTCTTTTAATTATTTCTCGTCTTTCCTCAGCGCAGTCGTTTTTTAAATTCTCTTTCTACGTCTCTTTTAGTTCGCGGTCCCTATTTCCTCATTTTTCTCTTCCTTTCCCAAATCCCCCATGCTTTTTAAATGTTCTTTCGATGCCCACTTTTATGCCCTTTGCTGGGTTTTTAAAATTATTTCTTGTTGTTCCTTAGTGCCCTCGCTTTTTAAATTTTCTTTCTGCATCTCTGTTTCACTTTGCTGTTCCGATTTCCTAATTTTTTCCTTTATTTCCCTAATGCCTACCGTGTTTGACAAGTTGTTTCTATGCCTGCTTTTATTCCCTTTGCTGTCCTTTTTTACTATTTCTTCTCTGCCTTCTGTGCCATCGCTGTATAGGTTTTCTTTCTCGGTCTCTGTTGTAGTTTGCCGTTGCTATTTTTAAATCTTTTTCCCTATTTCCTTAATCACCGTTGCTTTTAAAATTTGCTGTCTACTTCCATCCCGTTTGCAGTCTTTTTTTTGTCTGCCTTTCTTTTTTAATTATTTCTTGTCTTTCCTTCGTGCCCTCGCTTTTTGAATTTTCTGTCTCTGTCTGCTCTTGAAATGTTCTTTCTGTGCCTATTTTTATTCCCTTTGCTGTCTTTTTTTTCCATTATTTCTTCTCTGCCTTCTGTGCCATCGCTTTTTAGAGCTTCTTTCTGCGTCTTCGTTGTAGTTTGCCGTCGCTATTTTTTAAAGTTTTTCCTTATTTCCTTCATCCCCCTTGCTTTGAAAATTTTCTACGTTTATCTCGTTCGCTGTCTTTAGTTTTTAATTATTTTTCCTTGGTTTTCCTTAGTGCCATGGCTTTTTAGATTTTCTTTCGACGTCTCCGTTTTAGTTTGCCGTCGCCACTTTTAAATTTTTTCCTCATTTCTTTAATCCCCGCTGCTTTTAACACTTTCTGTTTGACTTTTATGCCGTTCCCTGCCTTTATTCTTTAATGATTTCTTCTCTTTCCTTAGTGCCGCCGCTTTTAAATTTTTCTCTCAACCTCTGTTTTAGTTTGCTCTCCCTGTATGTTTTTTTTCCCCCTTTTCCCCCCCAATTCCCATCGCTTTTAAAATGTGTTTTCTACGCCTACTTTTTTTCCCTTCGATATCTTTCTTTCTAATTATTTCTTGTCTTTCCTTAGTGCCGTTGCCTTTTAGATTTTCTGTCCATGTCTGAGTTTCAGTTTGCTTTCCCTCTCGTCCAGTTCTTTCCTCTATTAATCTCTTGGCTTTTTAAATTTTCTACCTCTATCTCATTCACATTCTTTACTTTTAAAGTATTTTTTCTTGTTTTTCCTTAGTGCCCTTAGTTGCTTTTTAACTTTTCTGTCTACTTTTACTCTGTTTGCTGTCTTTTCAGTTATTTTTTCTTGGTTTGCCTCAGTGCCATCGCTTTTTAGATTTTTTCCCTACCTACCTGTTTTAGGTCAATGTTGCTACGCTTCAATTTCTTCCTTATTTCCCTAATCCTATTTGCTTCTAAAATTTTCCGTCTGCTTTTATTCCGTTTGCTGTCTTTATTTTTTAGTTATTTCTTGTCTTTATTAGCGCCGTGGCTTTTCAAATTTTCTTTCTACATCTCTTTTAGTTCGCTGTCCCGGCTTTTAAATTCTTTTGGTTTCTTTCCCTAATCCCCATTGCTTTTTACATTTTCTACGTCTATCCCGTTCGCTGTCTTTCTTTCGCTGTCTCTTCTTTTAATTATTTCTCGTCTTTCCTCAGTGCAGTCGTTTTTTAAATTCTCTTTCTACGTCTCTTTTAGTTCGCGGTCCCTATTTCCTCATTTTTCTCTTCCTTTCCCAAATCCCCCACGCTTTTTAAATGTTCTTTCGACGCCCACTTTTATGCCCTTTGCTGGGTTTTTAAAATTATTTCTTCTTGTTCCTTAGTGCCCTCGCTTTTTAAATTTTCTTTCTGCATCTCTGTTTCACTTTGCTGTTCCGATTTCCTAATTTTTTCCTTTATTTCCCTAATGCCTACCGTGTTTGACAAGTTGTTTCTATGCCTGCTTTTATTCCCTTTGCTGTCCTTTTTTACTATTTCTTCTCTGCCTTCTGTGCCATCGCTGTATAGGTTTTCTTTCTAGGTCTCTGTTGTAGTTTGCCGTTGCTATTTTTAAATCTTTTTCCCTATTTCCTTAATCACCGTTGCTTTTAAAATTTGCTGTCTACTTCCATCCCGTTTGCAGTCTTTTTTTTGTCTGCCTTTCTTTTTTAATTATTTCTTGTCTTTCCTTCGTGCCCTCGCTTTTTGAATTTTCTGTCTCTGGCTGCTCTTGAAATGTTCTTTCTGTGCCTACTTTTATTCCCTTTGCTGTCTTTTTTTTCCATTATTTCTTCTCTGCCTTCTGTGCCATCGCTTTTTAGAGCTTCTTTCTGCGTCTTCGTTGTAGTTTGCCGTCGCTATTTTTTAAAGTTTTTCCTTATTTCCTTCATCCCCCTTGCTTTGAAAATTTTCTACGTTTATCTCGTTCGCTGTCTTTAGTTTTTAATTATTTTTCCTTGGTTTTCCTTAGTGCCGTGGCTTTTTAGATTTTCTGTCGACGTCTCCGTTTTAGTTCGCCGTCGCCACTTTTAAATTTTTTCCTCATTTCTTTAATCCCCGCTGCTTTTAACACTTTCTGTTTGACTTTTATGCCGTTCCCTGCCTTTATTCTTTAATGATTTCTTCTCTTTCCTTAGTGCCGCCGCTTTTAAATTTTTCTCTCAACCTCTGTTTTAGTTTGCTCTCCCTGTTTGGTTTTTTTTTCCCCCCCTTTTCCCCCCCAATTCCCATCGCTTTTAAAATGTGTTTTCTACGCCTACTTTTTTTCCCTTCGATATCTTTCTTTCTAATTATTTCTTGTCTTTCCTTAGTGCCGTTGCCTTTTAGATTTTCTGTCCATGTCTGAGTTTCAGTTTGCTTTCCCTCTCGTCCAGTTCTTTCCTCTATTAATCTCTTGGCTTTTTAAATTTTCTACCTCTCTCTCATTCACATTCTTTACTTTTAAAGTATTTTTTCTTGTTTTTCCTTAGTGCCCTTAGTTGCTTTTTAACTTTTCTGTCTACTTTTACTCTGTTTGCTGTCTTTTCAGTTATTTTTTCTTGGTTTGCCTCAGTGCCATCGCTTTTTAGATTTTTTCCCTACCTACCTGTTTTAGGTCAACGTTGCTACGCTTCAATTTCTTCCTTATTTCCCTAATCCTATTTGCTTCTAAAATTTTCCGTCTGCTTTTATTCCGTTCGCTGTCTTTAGTTATTTCTTGTCTTTATTAGCACCGTGGCTTTTCAAATTTTCTTTCTACGTCTCTTTTAGTTCGCTGTCCCGGCTTTTAAATTCTTTTGGTTTCTTTCCCTAATCCCCATTGCTTTTTACATTTTCTACGTCTATCCCGTTCGCTGTCTTTCTTTCGCTGTCTCTTCTTTTAATTATTTCTCGTCTTTCCTCAGCGCAGTCGTTTTTTAAATTCTCTTTCTACGTCTCTTTTAGTTCGCGGTCCCTATTTCCTCATTTTTCTCTTCCTTTCCCAAATCCCCCACGCTTTTTAAATGTTCTTTCGATGCCCACTTTTATGCCCTTTGCTGGGTTTTTAAAATTATTTCTTGTTGTTCCTTAGTGCCCTCGCTTTTTAAATTTTCTTTCTGCATCTCTGTTTCACTTTGCTGTTCCGATTTCATAATTTTTTCCTTTATTTCCCTAATGCCTACCGTGTTTGACAAGTTGTTTCTATGCCTGCTTTTATTCCCTTTGCTGTCCTTTTTTACTATTTCTTCTCTGCCTTCTGTGCCATCGCTGTATAGGTTTTCTTTCTAGGTCTCTGTTGTAGTTTGCCGTTGCTATTTTTAAATCTTTTTCCCTATTTCCTTAATCACCGTTGCTTTTAAAATTTGCTGTCTACTTCCATCCCGTTTGCAGTCTTTTTTTTGTCTGCCTTTCTTTTTTAATTATTTCTTGTCTTTCCTTCGTGCCCTCGCTTTTTGAATTTTCTGTCTCTGGCTGCTCTTGAAATGTTCTTTTTGTGCCTATTTTTATTCCCTTTGCTGTCTTTTTTTTCCATTATTTCTTCTCTGCCTTCTGTGCCATCGCTTTTTAGAGCTTCTTTCTGTGTCTTCGTTGTAGTTTGCCGTCGCTATTTTTTAAAGTTTTTCCTTATTTCCTTCATCCCCCTTGCTTTGAAAATTTTCTACGTTTATCTCGTTCGCTGTCTTTAGTCTTTAATTATTTTTCCTTGGTTTTCCTTAGTGCCATGGCTTTTTAGATTTTCTTTCGACGTCTCCGTTTTAGTTTGCTGTCGCCACTTTTAAATTTTTTCCTCATTTCTTTAATCCCCGCTGCTTTTAACACTTTCTGTTTGTCTTTTATGCCGTTCCCTGCCTTTATTCTTTAATGATTTCTTCTCTTTCCTTAGTGCCGCCGCTTTTAAATTTTTCTCTCAACCTCTGTTTTAGTTTGCTCTCCCTGTTTGGGTTTTTTCCCCCTTTTCCCCCCCAATTCCCATCGCTTTTAAAATGTGTTTTCTACGCCTACTTTTTTTCCCTTCGATATCTTTCTTTCTAATTATTTCTTGTCTTTCCTTAGTGCCGTTGCCTTTTAGATTTTCTGTCCATGTCCGAGTTTCAGTTTGCTTTCCCTCTCGTCCAGTTCTTTCCTCTATTAATCTCTTGGCTTTTTAAATTTTCTACCTCTATCTCATTCACATTCTTTACTTTTAAAGTATTTTTTCTTGTTTTTCCTTAGTGCCCTTAGTTGCTTTTTAACTTTTCTGTCTACTTTTACTCTGTTTGCTGTCTTTTCAGTTATTTTTTCTTGGTTTGCCTCAGTGCCATCGCTTTTTAGATTTTTTCCCTACCTACCTGTTTTAGGTCAATGTTGCTACGCTTCAATTTCTTCCTTATTTCCCTAATCCTATTTGCTTCTAAAATTTTCCGTCTGCTTTTATTCCGTTCGCTGTCTTTATTTTTTAGTTATTTCTTGTCTTTATTAGCGCCGTGGCTTTTCAAATTTTCTTTCTACGTCTCTTTTAGTTCGCTGTCCCGGCTTTTAAATTCTTTTGGTTTCTTTCCCTAATCCCCATTGCTTTTTACATTTTCTACGTCTATCCCGTTCGCTGTCTTTATTTCGCTGTCTCTTCTTTTAATTATTTCTCGTCTTTCCTCAGCGCAGTCGTTTTTTAAATTCTCTTTCTACGTCTCTTTTAGTTCGCGGTCCCTATTTCCTCATTTTTCTCTTCCTTTCCCAAATCCCCCATGCTTTTTAAATGTTCTTTCGATGCCCACTTTTATGCCCTTTGCTGGGTTTTTAAAATTATTTCTTGTTGTTCCTTAGTGCCCTCGCTTTTTAAATTTTCTTTCTGCATCTCTGTTTCACTTTGCTGTTCCGATTTCCTAATTTTTTCCTTTATTTCCCTAATGCCTACCGTGTTTGACAAGTTGTTTCTATGCCTGCTTTTATTCCCTTTGCTGTCCTTTTTTACTATTTCTTCTCTGCCTTCTGTGCCATCGCTGTATAGGTTTTCTTTCTCGGTCTCTGTTGTAGTTTGCCGTTGCTATTTTTAAATCTTTTTCCCTATTTCCTTAATCACCGTTGCTTTTAAAATTTGCTGTCTACTTCCATCCCGTTTGCAGTCTTTTTTTTGTCTGCCTTTCTTTTTTAATTATTTCTTGTCTTTCCTTCGTGCCCTCGCTTTTTGAATTTTCTGTCTCTGTTTGCTCTTGAAATGTTCTTTCTGTGCCCACTTTTATTCCCTTTGATGTCTTTTTTTTCCATTATTTCTTCTCTGCCTTCTGTGCCATCGCTTTTTAGAGCTTCTTTCTGCGTCTTCGTTGTAGTTTGCCGTCGCTATTTTTTAAAGTTTTTCCTTATTTCCTTCATCCCCCTTGCTTTGAAAATTTTCTACGTTTATCTCGTTCGCTGTCTTTAGTTTTTAATTATTTTTCCTTGGTTTTCCTTAGTGCCATGGCTTTTTAGATTTTCTTTCGACGTCTCCGTTTTAGTTTGCTGTCGCCACTTTTAAATTTTTTCCTCATTTCTTTAATCCCCGCTGCTTTTAACACTTTCTGTTTGACTTTTATGCCGTTCCCTGCCTTTATTCTTTAATGATTTCTTCTCTTTCCTTAGTGCCGCCGCTTTTAAATTTTTCTCTCAACCTCTGTTTTAGTTTGCTCTCCCTGTTTGGGTTTTTTTTTTCCCCTTCCCCCCCCCCCCCCCCCCCAATTCCCATCGCTTTTAAAATGTGTTTTCTACGCCTACTTTTTTTCCCTTCGATATCTTTCTTTCTAATTATTTCTTGTCTTTCCTTAGTGCCGTTGCCTTTTAGATTTTCTGTCCATGTCTGAGTTTCAGTTTGCTTTCCCTCTCGTCCAGTTCTTTCCTCTATTAATCTCTTGGCTTTTTAAATTTTCTACCTCTATCTCATTCACATTCTTTACTTTTAAAGTATTTTTTCTTGTTTTTCCTTAGTGCCCTTAGTTGCTTTTTAACTTTTCTGTCTACTTTTACTCTGTTTGCTGTCTTTTCAGTTATTTTTTCTTGGTTTGCCTCAGTGCCATCGCTTTTTAGATTTTTTCCCTACCTACCTGTTTTAGGTCAATGTTGCTACGCTTCAATTTCTTCCTTATTTCCCTAATCCTATTTGCTTCTAAAATTTTCCGTCTGCTTTTATTCCGTTCGCTGTCTTTATTTTTTAGTTATTTCTTGTCTTTATTAGCGCCGTGGCTTTTCAAATTTTCTTTCTACATCTCTTTTAGTTCGCTGTCCCGGCTTTTAAATTCTTTTGGTTTCTTTCCCTAATCCCCATTGCTTTTTACATTTTCTACGTCTATCCCGTTCGCTGTCTTTATTTCGCTGTCTCTTCTTTTAATTATTTCTCGTCTTTCCTCAGCGCAGTCGTTTTTTAAATTCTCTTTCTACGTCTCTTTTAGTTCGCGGTCCCTATTTCCTCATTTTTCTCTTCCTTTCCCAAATCCCCCATGCTTTTTAAATGTTCTTTCGATGCCCACTTTTATGCCCTTTGCTGGGTTTTTAAAATTATTTCTTGTTGTTCCTTAGTGCCCTCGCTTTTTAAATTTTCTTTCTGCATCTCTGTTTCACTTTGCTGTTCCGATTTCATAATTTTTTCCTTTATTTCCCTAATGCCTACCGTGTTTGACAAGTTGTTTCTATGCCTGCTTTTATTCCCTTTGCTGTCCTTTTTTACTATTTCTTCTCTGCCTTCTGTGCCATCGCTGTATAGGTTTTCTTTCTAGGTCTCTGTTGTAGTTTGCCGTTGCTATTTTTAAATCTTTTTCCCTATTTCCTT
The DNA here is from genome assembly GCF_030936135.1 of Gavia stellata. Classification (NCBI taxonomy): domain Eukaryota; kingdom Metazoa; phylum Chordata; class Aves; order Gaviiformes; family Gaviidae; genus Gavia; species Gavia stellata. The sequence goes on from NW_026776881.1 coordinate 7,752, forward strand.
AATCACCGTTGCTTTTAAAATTTGCTGTCTACTTCCATCCCGTTTGCAGTCTTTTTTTTGTCTGCCTTTCTTTTTTAATTATTTCTTGTCTTTCCTTCGTGCCCTCGCTTTTTGAATTTTCTGTCTCTGGCTGCTCTTGAAATGTTCTTTCTGTGCCTACTTTTATTCCCTTTGCTGTCTTTTTTTTCCATTATTTCTTCTCTGCCTTCTGTGCCATCGCTTTTTAGAGCTTCTTTCTGCGTCTTCGTTGTAGTTTGCCGTCGCTATTTTTTAAAGTTTTTCCTTATTTCCTTCATCCCCCTTGCTTTGAAAATTTTCTACGTTTATCTCGTTCGCTGTCTTTAGTTTTTAATTATTTTTCCTTGGTTTTCCTTAGTGCCATGGCTTTTTAGATTTTCTGTCGACGTCTCCGTTTTAGTTCGCCGTCGCCACTTTTAAATTTTTTCCTCATTTCTTTAATCCCCGCTGCTTTTAACACTTTCTGTTTGACTTTTATGCCATTCCCTGCCTTTATTCTTTAATGATTTCTTCTCTTTCCTTAGTGCCGCCGCTTTTAAATTTTTCTCTCAACCTCTGTTTTAGTTTGCTCTCCCTGTTTGGTTTTTTTTTCCCCCCCTTTTCCCCCCCAATTCCCATCGCTTTTAAAATGTGTTTTCTACGCCTACTTTTTTTCCCTTCGATATCTTTCTTTCTAATTATTTCTTGTCTTTCCTTAGTGCCGTTGCCTTTTAGATTTTCTGTCCATGTCTGAGTTTCAGTTTGCTTTCCCTCTCGTCCAGTTCTTTCCTCTATTAATCTCTTGGCTTTTTAAATTTTCTACCTCTATCTCATTCACATTCTTTACTTTTAAAGTATTTTTTCTTGTTTTTCCTTAGTGCCCTTAGTTGCTTTTTAACTTTTCTGTCTACTTTTACTCTGTTTGCTGTCTTTTCAGTTATTTTTTCTTGGTTTGCCTCAGTGCCATCGCTTTTTAGATTTTTCCCCTACCTACCTGTTTTAGGTCAATGTTGCTACGCTTCAATTTCTTCCTTATTTCCCTAATCCTATTTGCTTCTAAAATTTTCCGTCTGCTTTTATTCCGTTCGCTGTCTTTAGTTATTTCTTGTCTTTATTAGCGCCGTGGCTTTCCAAATTTTCTTTCTACGTCTCTTTTAGTTCGCTGTCCCGGCTTTTAAATTCTTTTGGTTTCTTTCCCTAATCCCCATTGCTTTTTACATTTTCTACGTCTATCCCGTTCGCTGTCTTTCTTTCGCTGTCTCTTCCTTTAATTATTTCTCGTCTTTCCTCAGCGCAGTCGTTTTTTAAATTCTCTTTCTACGTCTCTTTTAGTTCGCGGTCCCTATTTCCTCATTTTTCTCTTCCTTTCCCAAATCCCCCACGCTTTTTAAATGTTCTTTCGATGCCCACTTTTATGCCCTTTGCTGGGTTTTTAAAATTATTTCTTCTTGTTCCTTAGTGCCCTCGCTTTTTAAATTTTCTTTCTGCATCTCTGTTTCACTTTGCTGTTCTGATTTCCTAATTTTTTCCTTTATTTCCCTAATGCCTACCGTGTTTGACAAGTTGTTTCTATGCCTGCTTTTATTCCCTTTGCTGTCCTTTTTTACTATTTCTTCTCTGCCTTCTGTGCCATCGCTGTATAGGTTTTCTTTCTAGGTCTCTGTTGTAGTTTGCCGTTGCTATTTTTAAATCTTTTTCCCTATTTCCTTAATCACCGTTGCTTTTAAAATTTGCTGTCTACTTCCATCCCGTTTGCAGTCTTTTTTTTGTCTGCCTTTCTTTTTTAATTATTTCTTGTCTTTCCTTCGTGCCCTCGCTTTTTGAATTTTCTGTCTCTGTCTGCTCTTGAAATGTTCTTTCTGTGCCTATTTTTATTCCCTTTGCTGTCTTTTTTTTCCATTATTTCTTCTCTGCCTTCTGTGCCATCGCTTTTTAGAGCTTCTTTCTGCGTCTTCGTTGTAGTTTGCCGTCGCTATTTTTTAAAGTTTTTCCTTATTTCCTTCATCCCCCTTGCTCTGAAAATTTTCTACGTTTATCTCGTTCGCTGTCTTTAGTTTTTAATTATTTTTCCTTGGTTTTCCTTAGTGCCATGGCTTTTTAGATTTTCTTTCGACGTCTCCGTTTTAGTTTGCCGTCGCCACTTTTAAATTTTTACCACATTTCTTTAATCCCCGCTGCTTTTAACACTTTCTGTTTGACTTTTATGCCGTTCCCTGCCTTTATTCTTTAATGATTTCTTCTCTTTCCTTAGTGCCGCCGCTTTTAAATTTTTCTCTCAACCTCTGTTTTAGTTTGCTCTCCCTGTTTGGGTTTTTTCCCCCTTTTCCCCCCCAATTCCCATCGCTTTTAAAATGTGTTTTCTACGCCTACTTTTTTTCCCTTCGATATCTTTCTTTCTAATTATTTCTTGTCTTTCCTTAGTGCCGTTGCCTTTTAGATTTTCTGTCCATGTCTGAGTTTCAGTTTGCTTTCCCTCTCGTCCAGTTCTTTCCTCTATTAATCTCTTGGCTTTTTAAATTTTCTACCTCTATCTCATTCACATTCTTTACTTTTAAAGTATTTTTTCTTGTTTTTCCTTAGTGCCCTTAGTTGCTTTTTAACTTTTCTGTCTACTTTTACTCTGTTTGCTGTCTTTTCAGTTATTTTTTCTTGGTTTGCCTCAGTGCCATCGCTTTTTAGATTTTTTCCCTACCTACCTGTTTTAGGTCAATGTTGCTACGCTTCAATTTCTTCCTTATTTCCCTAATCCTATTTGCTTCTAAAATTTTCCGTCTGCTTTTATTCCGTTCGCTGTCTTTATTTTTTAGTTATTTCTTGTCTTTATTAGCGCCGTGGCTTTTCAAATTTTCTTTCTACATCTCTTTTAGTTCGCTGTCCCGGCTTTTAAATTCTTTTGGTTTCTTTCCCTAATCCCCATTGCTTTTTACATTTTCTACGTCTATCCCGTTCGCTGTCTTTATTTCGCTGTCTCTTCTTTTAATTATTTCTCGTCTTTCCTCAGCGCAGTCGTTTTTTAAATTCTCTTTCTACGTCTCTTTTAGTTCGCGGTCCCTATTTCCTCATTTTTCTCTTCCTTTCCCAAATCCCCCATGCTTTTTAAATGTTCTTTCGATGCCCACTTTTATGCCCTTTGCTGGGTTTTTAAAATTATTTCTTGTTGTTCCTTAGTGCCCTCGCTTTTTAAATTTTCTTTCTGCATCTCTGTTTCACTTTGCTGTTCCGATTTCCTAATTTTTTCCTTTATTTCCCTAATGCCTACCGTGTTTGACAAGTTGTTTCTATGCCTGCTTTTATTCCCTTTGCTGTCCTTTTTTACTATTTCTTCTCTGCCTTCTGTGCCATCGCTGTATAGGTTTTCTTTCTCGGTCTCTGTTGTAGTTTGCCGTTGCTATTTTTAAATCTTTTTCCCTATTTCCTTAATCACCGTTGCTTTTAAAATTTGCTGTCTACTTCCATCCCGTTTGCAGTCTTTTTTTTGTCTGCCTTTCTTTTTTAATTATTTCTTGTCTTTCCTTCGTGCCCTCACTTTTTGAATTTTCTGTCTCTGTTTGCTCTTGAAATGTTCTTTCTGTGCCCACTTTTATTCCCTTTGCTGTCTTTTTTTTCCATTATTTCTTCTCTGCCTTCTGTGCCATCGCTTTTTAGAGCTTCTTTCTGCGTCTTCGTTGTAGTTTGCCGTCGCTATTTTTTAAAGTTTTTCCTTATTTCCTTCATCCCCCTTGCTTTGAAAATTTTCTACGTTTATCTCGTTCGCTGTCTTTAGTTTTTAATTATTTTTCCTTGGTTTTCCTTAGTGCCATGGCTTTTTAGATTTTCTTTCGACGTCTCCGTTTTAGTTTGCTGTCGCCACTTTTAAATTTTTTCCTCATTTCTTTAATCCCCGCTGCTTTTAACACTTTCTGTTTGTCTTTTATGCCGTTCCCTGCCTTTATTCTTTAATGATTTCTTCTCTTTCCTTAGTGCCGCCGCTTTTAAATTTTTCTCTCAACCTCTGTTTTAGTTTGCTCTCCCTGTTTGGGTTTTTTCCCCCTTTTCCCCCCCAATTCCCATAGCTTTTAAAATGTGTTTTCTACGCCTACTTTTTTTCCCTTCGATATCTTTCTTTCTAATTATTTCTTGTCTTTCCTTAGTGCCGTTGCCTTTTAGATTTTCTGTCCATGTCTGAGTTTCAGTTTGCTTTCCCTCTCGTCCAGTTCTTTCCTCTATTAATCTCTTGGCTTTTTAAATTTTCTACCTCTATCTCATTCACATTCTTTACTTTTAAAGTATTTTTTCTTGTTTTTCCTTAGTGCCCTTAGTTGCTTTTTAACTTTTCTGTCTACTTTTACTCTGTTTGCTGTCTTTTCAGTTATTTTTTCTTGGTTTGCCTCAGTGCCATCGCTTTTTAGATTTTTTCCCTACCTACCTGTTTTAGGTCAATGTTGCTACGCTTCAATTTCTTCCTTATTTCCCTAATCCTATTTGCTTCTAAAATTTTCCGTCTGCTTTTATTCCGTTCGCTGTCTTTATTTTTTAGTTATTTCTTGTCTTTATTAGCGCCGTGGCTTTTCAGATTTTCTTTCTACATCTCTTTTAGTTCGCTGTCCCGGCTTTTAAATTCTTTTGGTTTCTTTCCCTAATCCCCATTGCTTTTTACATTTTCTACGTCTATCCCGTTCGCTGTCTTTATTTCGCTGTCTCTTCTTTTAATTATTTCTCGTCTTTCCTCAGCGCAGTCGTTTTTTAAATTCTCTTTCTACGTCTCTTTTAGTTCGCGGTCCCTATTTCCTCATTTTTCTCTTCCTTTCCCAAATCCCCCATGCTTTTTAAATGTTCTTTCGATGCCCACTTTTATGCCCTTTGCTGGGTTTTTAAAATTATTTCTTGTTGTTCCTTAGTGCCCTCGCTTTTTAAATTTTCTTTCTGCATCTCTGTTTCACTTTGCTGTTCCGATTTCCTAATTTTTTCCTTTATTTCCCTAATGCCTACCGTGTTTGACAAGTTGTTTCTATGCCTGCTTTTATTCCCTTTGCTGTCCTTTTTTACTATTTCTTCTCTGCCTTCTGTGCCATCGCTGTATAGGTTTTCTTTCTCGGTCTCTGTTGTAGTTTGCCGTTGCTATTTTTAAATCTTTTTCCCTATTTCCTTAATCACCGTTGCTTTTAAAATTTGCTGTCTACTTCCATCCCGTTTGCAGTCTTTTTTTTGTCTGCCTTTCTTTTTTAATTATTTCTTGTCTTTCCTTCGTGCCCTCGCTTTTTGAATTTTCTGTCTCTGTTTGCTCTTGAAATGTTCTTTCTGTGCCCACTTTTATTCCCTTTGCTGTCTTTTTTTTCCATTATTTCTTCTCTGCCTTCTGTGCCATCGCTTTTTAGAGCTTCTTTCTGCGTCTTCGTTGTAGTTTGCCGTCGCTATTTTTTAAAGTTTTTCCTTATTTCCTTCATCCCCCTTGCTTTGAAAATTTTCTACGTTTATCTCGTTCGCTGTCTTTACTTTTTAATTATTTTTCCTTGGTTTTCCTTAGTGCCATGGCTTTTTAGATTTTCTTTCGACGTCTCCGTTTTAGTTTGCTGTCGCCACTTTTAAATTTTTTCCTCATTTCTTTAATCCCCGCTGCTTTTAACACTTTCTGTTTGTCTTTTATGCCGTTCCCTGCCTTTATTCTTTAATGATTTCTTCTCTTTCCTTAGTGCCGCCGCTTTTAAATTTTTCTCTCAACCTCTGTTTTAGTTTGCTCTCCCTGTTTGGGTTTTTTTTTTCCCCTTCCCCCCCCCCCCCCCAATTCCCATCGCTTTTAAAATGTGTTTTCTACGCCTACTTTTTTTCCCTTCGATATCTTTCTTTCTAATTATTTCTTGTCTTTCCTTAGTGCCGTTGCCTTTTAGATTTTCTGTCCATGTCTGAGTTTCAGTTTGCTTTCCCTCTCGTCCAGTTCTTTCCTCTATTAATCTCTTGGCTTTTTAAATTTTCTACCTCTATCTCATTCACATTCTTTACTTTTAAAGTATTTTTTCTTGTTTTTCCTTAGTGCCCTTAGTTGCTTTTTAACTTTTCTGTCTACTTTTACTCTGTTTGCTGTCTTTTCAGTTATTTTTTCTTGGTTTGCCTCAGTGCCATCGCTTTTTAGATTTTTTCCCTACCTACCTGTTTTAGGTCAATGTTGCTACGCTTCAATTTCTTCCTTATTTCCCTAATCCTATTTGCTTCTAAAATTTTCCGTCTGCTTTTATTCCGTTCGCTGTCTTTATTTTTTAGTTATTTCTTGTCTTTATTAGCGCCGTGGCTTTTCAAATTTTCTTTCTACATCTCTTTTAGTTCGCTGTCCCGGCTTTTAAATTCTTTTGGTTTCTTTCCCTAATCCCCATTGCTTTTTACATTTTCTACGTCTATCCCGTTCGCTGTCTTTATTTCGCTGTCTCTTCTTTTAATTATTTCTCGTCTTTCCTCAGCGCAGTCGTTTTTTAAATTCTCTTTCTACGTCTCTTTTAGTTCGCGGTCCCTATTTCCTCATTTTTCTCTTCCTTTCCCAAATCCGCCACGCTTTTTAAATGTTCTTTCGATGCCCACTTTTATGCCCTTTGCTGGGTTTTTAAAATTATTTCTTGTTGTTCCTTAGTGCCCTCGCTTTTTAAATTTTCTTTCTGCATCTCTGTTTCACTTTGCTGTTCCGATTTCATAATTTTTTCCTTTATTTCCCTAATGCCTACCGTGTTTGACAAGTTGTTTCTATGCCTGCTTTTATTCCCTTTGCTGTCCTTTTTTACTATTTCTTCTCTGCCTTCTGTGCCATCGCTGTATAGGTTTTCTTTCTAGGTCTCTGTTGTAGTTTGCCGTTGCTATTTTTAAATCTTTTTCCCTATTTCCTTAATCACCGTTGCTTTTAAAATTTGCTGTCTACTTCCATCCCGTTTGCAGTCTTTTTTTTGTCTGCCTTTCTTTTTTAATTATTTCTTGTCTTTCCTTCGTGCCCTCGCTTTTTGAATTTTCTGTCTCTGGCTGCTCTTGAAATGTTCTTTCTGTGCCTACTTTTATTCCCTTTGCTGTCTTTTTTTTCCATTATTTCTTCTCTGCCTTCTGTGCCATCGCTTTTTAGAGCTTCTTTCTGCGTCTTCGTTGTAGTTTGCCGTCGCTATTTTTTAAAGTTTTTCCTTATTTCCTTCATCCCCCTTGCTTTGAAAATTTTCTACGTTTATCTCGTTCGCTGTCTTTAGTTTTTAATTATTTTTCCTTGGTTTTCCTTAGTGCCGTGGCTTTTTAGATTTTCTGTCGACGTCTCCGTTTTAGTTCGCCGTCGCCACTTTTAAATTTTTTCCTCATTTCTTTAATCCCCGCTGCTTTTAACACTTTCTGTTTGACTTTTATGCCGTTCCCTGCCTTTATTCTTTAATGATTTCTTCTCTTTCCTTAGTGCCGCCGCTTTTAAATTTTTCTCTCAACCTCTGTTTTAGTTTGCTCTCCCTGTTTGGTTTTTTTTTCCCCCCCTTTTCCCCCCCAATTCCCATCGCTTTTAAAATGTGTTTTCTACGCCTACTTTTTTTCCCTTCGATATCTTTCTTTCTAATTCTTTCTTGTCTTTCCTTAGTGCCGTTGCCTTTTAGATTTTCTGTCCATGTCTGAGTTTCAGTTTGCTTTCCCTCTCGTCCAGTTCTTTCCTCTATTAATCTCTTGGCTTTTTAAATTTTCTACCTCTATCTCATTCACATTCTTTACTTTTAAAGTATTTTTTCTTGTTTTTCCTTAGTGCCCTTAGTTGCTTTTTAACTTTTCTGTCTACTTTTACTCTGTTTGCTGTCTTTTCAGTTATTTTTTCTTGGTTTGCCTCAGTGCCATCGCTTTTTAGATTTTTTTCCCTACCTACCTGTTTTAGGTCAATGTTGCTACGCTTCAATTTCTTCCTTATTTCCCTAATCCTATTTGCTTCTAAAATTTTCCGTCTGCTTTTATTCCGTTCGCTGTCTTTATTTTTTAGTTATTTCTTGTCTTTATTAGCGCCGTGGCTTTTCAAATTTTCTTTCTACATCTCTTTTAGTTCGCTGTCCCGGCTTTTAAATTCTTTTGGTTTCTTTCCCTAATCCCCATTGCTTTTTACATTTTCTACGTCTATCCCGTTCGCTGTCTTTATTTCGCTGTCTCTTCTTTTAATTATTTCTCGTCTTTCCTCAGCGCAGTCGTTTTTTAAATTCTCTTTCTACGTCTCTTTTAGTTCGCGGTCCCTATTTCCTCATTTTTCTCTTCCTTTCCCAAATCCCCCATGCTTTTTAAATGTTCTTTCGATGCCCACTTTTATGCCCTTTGCTGGGTTTTTAAAATTATTTCTTGTTGTTCCTTAGTGCCCTCGCTTTTTAAATTTTCTTTCTGCATCTCTGTTTCACTTTGCTGTTCCGATTTCCTAATTTTTTCCTTTATTTCCCTAATGCCTACCGTGTTTGACAAGTTGTTTCTATGCCTGCTTTTATTCCCTTTGCTGTCCTTTTTTACTATTTCTTCTCTGCCTTCTGTGCCATCGCTGTATAGGTTTTCTTTCTCGGTCTCTGTTGTAGTTTGCCGTTGCTATTTTTAAATCTTTTTCCCTATTTCCTTAATCACCGTTGCTTTTAAAATTTGCTGTCTACTTCCATCCCGTTTGCAGTCTTTTTTTTGTCTGCCTTTCTTTTTTAATTATTTCTTGTCTTTCCTTCGTGCCCTCACTTTTTGAATTTTCTGTCTCTGTTTGCTCTTGAAATGTTCTTTCTGTGCCCACTTTTATTCCCTTTGCTGTCTTTTTTTTCCATTATTTCTTCTCTGCCTTCTGTGCCATCGCTTTTTAGAGCTTCTTTCTGCGTCTTCGTTGTAGTTTGCCGTCGCTATTTTTTAAAGTTTTTCCTTATTTCCTTCATCCCCCTTGCTTTGAAAATTTTCTACGTTTATCTCGTTCGCTGTCTTTAGTTTTTAATTATTTTTCCTTGGTTTTCCTTAGTGCCATGGCTTTTTAGATTTTCTTTCGACGTCTCCGTTTTAGTTTGCTGTCGCCACTTTTAAATTTTTTCCTCATTTCTTTAATCCCCGCTGCTTTTAACACTTTCTGTTTGTCTTTTATGCCGTTCCCTGCCTTTATTCTTTAATGATTTCTTCTCTTTCCTTAGTGCCGCCGCTTTTAAATTTTTCTCTCAACCTCTGTTTTAGTTTGCTCTCCCTGTTTGGGTTTTTTCCCCCTTTTCCCCCCCAATTCCCATCGCTTTTAAAATGTGTTTTCTACGCCTACTTTTTTTCCCTTCGATATCTTTCTTTCTAATTATTTCTTGTCTTTCCTTAGTGCCGTTGCCTTTTAGATTTTCTGTCCATGTCTGAGTTTCAGTTTGCTTTCCCTCTCGTCCAGTTCTTTCCTCTATTAATCTCTTGGCTTTTTAAATTTTCTACCTCTATCTCATTCACATTCTTTACTTTTAAAGTATTTTTTCTTGTTTTTCCTTAGTGCCCTTAGTTGCTTTTTAACTTTTCTGTCTACTTTTACTCTGTTTGCTGTCTTTTCAGTTATTTTTTCTTGGTTTGCCTCAGTGCCATCGCTTTTTAGATTTTTTCCCTACCTACCTGTTTTAGGTCAATGTTGCTACGCTTCAATTTCTTCCTTATTTCCCTAATCCTATTTGCTTCTAAAATTTTCCGTCTGCTTTTATTCCGTTCGCTGTCTTTATTTTTTAGTTATTTCTTGTCTTTATTAGCGCCGTGGCTTTTCAGATTTTCTTTCTACATCTCTTTTAGTTCGCTGTCCCGGCTTTTAAATTCTTTTGGTTTCTTTCCCTAATCCCCATTGCTTTTTACATTTTCTACGTCTATCCCGTTCGCTGTCTTTATTTCGCTGTCTCTTCTTTTAATTATTTCTTGTCTTTCCTCAGCGCAGTCGTTTTTTAAATTCTCTTTCTACGTCTCTTTTAGTTCGCGGTCCCTATTTCCTCATTTTTCTCTTCCTTTCCCAAATCCCCCATGCTTTTTAAATGTTCTTTCGATGCCCACTTTTATGCCCTTTGCTGGGTTTTTAAAATTATTTCTTGTTGTTCCTTAGTGCCCTCGCTTTTTAAATTTTCTTTCTGCATCTCTGTTTCACTTTGCTGTTCCGATTTCCTAATTTTTTCCTTTATTTCCCTAATGCCTACCGTGTTTGACAAGTTGTTTCTATGCCTGCTTTTATTCCCTTTGCTGTCCTTTTTTACTATTTCTTCTCTGCCTTCTGTGCCATCGCTGTATAGGTTTTCTTTCTCGGTCTCTGTTGTAGTTTGCCGTTGCTATTTTTAAATCTTTTTCCCTATTTCCTTAATCACCGTTGCTTTTAAAATTTGCTGTCTACTTCCATCCCGTTTGCAGTCTTTTTTTTGTCTGCCTTTCTTTTTTAATTATTTCTTGTCTTTCCTTCGTGCCCTCGCTTTTTGAATTTTCTGTCTCTGTTTGCTCTTGAAATGTTCTTTCTGTGCCCACTTTTATTCCCTTTGCTGTCTTTTTTTTCCATTATTTCTTCTCTGCCTTCTGTGCCATCGCTTTTTAGAGCTTCTTTCTGCGTCTTCGTTGTAGTTTGCCGTCGCTATTTTTTAAAGTTTTTCCTTATTTCCTTCATCCCCCTTGCTTTGAAAATTTTCTACGTTTATCTCGTTCGCTGTCTTTAGTTTTTAATTATTTTTCCTTGGTTTTCCTTAGTGCCATGGCTTTTTAGATTTTCTTTCGACGTCTCCGTTTTAGTTTGCTGTCGCCACTTTTAAATTTTTTCCTCATTTCTTTAATCCCCGCTGCTTTTAACACTTTCTGTTTGTCTTTTATGCCGTTCCCTGCCTTTATTCTTTAATGATTTCTTCTCTTTCCTTAGTGCCGCCGCTTTTAAATTTTTCTCTCAACCTCTGTTTTAGTTTGCTCTCCCTGTTTGGGTTTTTTTTTTCCCCTTCCCCCCCCCCCCCCCAATTCCCATCGCTTTTAAAATGTGTTTTCTACGCCTACTTTTTTTCCCTTCGATATCTTTCTTTCTAATTATTTCTTGTCTTTCCTTAGTGCCGTTGCCTTTTAGATTTTCTGTCCATGTCTGAGTTTCAGTTTGCTTTCCCTCTCGTCCAGTTCTTTCCTCTATTAATCTCTTGGCTTTTTAAATTTTCTACCTCTATCTCATTCACATTCTTTACTTTTAAAGTATTTTTTCTTGTTTTTCCTTAGTGCCCTTAGTTGCTTTTTAACTTTTCTGTCTACTTTTACTCTGTTTGCTGTCTTTTCAGTTATTTTTTCTTGGTTTGCCTCAGTGCCATCGCTTTTTAGATTTTTTCCCTACCTACCTGTTTTAGGTCAATGTTGCTACGCTTCAATTTCTTCCTTATTTCCCTAATCCTATTTGCTTCTAAAATTTTCCGTCTGCTTTTATTCCGTTCGCTGTCTTTATTTTTTAGTTATTTCTTGTCTTTATTAGCGCCGTGGCTTTTCAAATTTTCTTTCTACATCTCTTTTAGTTCGCTGTCCCGGCTTTTAAATTCTTTTGGTTTCTTTCCCTAATCCCCATTGCTTTTTACATTTTCTACGTCTATCCCGTTCGCTGTCTTTATTTCGCTGTCTCTTCTTTTAATTATTTCTTGTCTTTCCTCAGCGCAGTCGTTTTTTAAATTCTCTTTCTACGTCTCTTTTAGTTCGCGGTCCCTATTTCCTCATTTTTCTCTTCCTTTCCCAAATCCCCCATGCTTTTTAAATGTTCTTTCGATGCCCACTTTTATGCCCTTTGCTGGGTTTTTAAAATTATTTCTTGTTGTTCCTTAGTGCCCTCGCTTTTTAAATTTTCTTTCTGCATCTCTGTTTCACTTTGCTGTTCCGATTTCCTAATTTTTTCCTTTATTTCCCTAATGCCTACCGTGTTTGACAAGTTGTTTCTATGCCTGCTTTTATTCCCTTTGCTGTCCTTTTTTACTATTTCTTCTCTGCCTTCTGTGCCATCGCTGTATAGGTTTTCTTTCTCGGTCTCTGTTGTAGTTTGCCGTTGCTATTTTTAAATCTTTTTCCCTATTTCCTTAATCACCGTTGCTTTTAAAATTTGCTGTCTACTTCCATCCCGTTTGCAGTCTTTTTTTTGTCTGCCTTTCTTTTTTAATTATTTCTTGTCTTTCCTTCGTGCCCTCGCTTTTTGAATTTTCTGTCTCTGTTTGCTCTTGAAATGTTCTTTCTGTGCCCACTTTTATTCCCTTTGCTGTCTTTTTTTTCCATTATTTCTTCTCTGCCTTCTGTGCCATCGCTTTTTAGAGCTTCTTTCTGCGTCTTCGTTGTAGTTTGCCGTCGCTATTTTTTAAAGTTTTTCCTTATTTCCTTCATCCCCCTTGCTTTGAAAATTTTCTACGTTTATCTCGTTCGCTGTCTTTAGTTTTTAATTATTTTTCCTTGGTTTTCCTTAGTGCCATGGCTTTTTAGATTTTCTTTCGACGTCTCCGTTTTAGTTTGCTGTCGCCACTTTTAAATTTTTTCCTCATTTCTTTAATCCCCGCTGCTTTTAACACTTTCTGTTTGTCTTTTATGCCGTTCCCTGCCTTTATTCTTTAATGATTTCTTCTCTTTCCTTAGTGCCGCCGCTTTTAAATTTTTCTCTCAACCTCTGTTTTAGTTTGCTCTCCCTGTTTGGGTTTTTTTTTTCCCCTTCCCCCCCCCCCCCCCAATTCCCATCGCTTTTAAAATGTGTTTTCTACGCCTACTTTTTTTCCCTTCGATATCTTTCTTTCTAATTATTTCTTGTCTTTCCTTAGTGCCGTTGCCTTTTAGATTTTCTGTCCATGTCTGAGTTTCAGTTTGCTTTCCCTCTCGTCCAGTTCTTTCCTCTATTAATCTCTTGGCTTTTTAAATTTTCTACCTCTATCTCATTCACATTCTTTACTTTTAAAGTATTTTTTCTTGTTTTTCCTTAGTGCCCTTAGTTGCTTTTTAACTTTTCTGTCTACTTTTACTCTGTTTGCTGTCTTTTCAGTTATTTTTTCTTGGTTTGCCTCAGTGCCATCGCTTTTTAGATTTTTTCCCTACCTACCTGTTTTAGGTCAATGTTGCTACGCTTCAATTTCTTCCTTATTTCCCTAATCCTATTTGCTTCTAAAATTTTCCGTCTGCTTTTATTCCGTTCGCTGTCTTTATTTTTTAGTTATTTCTTGTCTTTATTAGCGCCGTGGCTTTTCAAATTTTCTTTCTACATCTCTTTTAGTTCGCTGTCCCGGCTTTTAAATTCTTTTGGTTTCTTTCCCTAATCCCCATTGCTTTTTACATTTTCTACGTCTATCCCGTTCGCTGTCTTTATTTCGCTGTCTCTTCTTTTAATTATTTCTCGTCTTTCCTCAGCGCAGTCGTTTTTTAAATTCTCTTTCTACGTCTCTTTTAGTTCGCGGTCCCTATTTCCTCATTTTTCTCTTCCTTTCCCAAATCCCCCATGCTTTTTAAATGTTCTTTCGATGCCCACTTTTATGCCCTTTGCTGGGTTTTTAAAATTATTTCTTGTTGTTCCTTAGTGCCCTCGCTTTTTAAATTTTCTTTCTGCATCTCTGTTTCACTTTGCTGTTCCGATTTCCTAATTTTTTCCTTTATTTCCCTAATGCCTACCGTGTTTGACAAGTTGTTTCTATGCCTGCTTTTATTCCCTTTGCTGTCCTTTTTTACTATTTCTTCTCTGCCTTCTGTGCCATCGCTGTATAGGTTTTCTTTCTCGGTCTCTGTTGTAGTTTGCCGTTGCTATTTTTAAATCTTTTTCCCTATTTCCTTAATCACCGTTGCTTTTAAAATTTGCTGTCTACTTCCATCCCGTTTGCAGTCTTTTTTTTGTCTGCCTTTCTTTTTTAATTATTTCTTGTCTTTCCTTCGTGCCCTCGCTTTTTGAATTTTCTGTCTCTGGCTGCTCTTGAAATGTTCTTTCTGTGCCCACTTTTATTCCCTTTGCTGTCTTTTTTTTCCATTATTTCTTCTCTGCCTTCTGTGCCATCGCTTTTTAGAGCTTCTTTCTGCGTCTTCGTTGTAGTTTGCCGTCGCTATTTTTTAAAGTTTTTCCTTATTTCCTTCATCCCCCTTGCTTTGAAAATTTTCTACGTTTATCTCGTTCGCTGTCTTTAGTTTTTAATTATTTTTCCTTGGTTTTCCTTAGTGCCATGGCTTTTTAGATTTTCTGTCGACGTCTCCGTTTTAGTTCGCCGTCGCCACTTTTAAATTTTTTCCTCATTTCTTTAATCCCCGCTGCTTTTAACACTTTCTGTTTGTCTTTTATGCCGTTCCCTGCCTTTATTCTTTAATGATTTCTTCTCTTTCCTTAGTGCCGCCGCTTTTAAATTTTTCTCTCAACCTCTGTTTTAGTTTGCTCTCCCTGTTTGGGTTTTTTCCCCCTTTTCCCCCCCAATTCCCATCGCTTTTAAAATGTGTTTTCTACGCCTACTTTTTTTCCCTTTGATATCTTTCTTTCTAATTATTTCTTGTCTTTCCTTAGTGCCGTTGCCTTTTAGATTTTCTGTCCATGTCTGAGTTTCAGTTTGCTTTCCCTCTCGTCCAGTTCTTTCCTCTATTAATCTCTTGGCTTTTTAAATTTTCTACCTCTATCTCATTCACATTCTTTACTTTTAAAGTATTTTTTCTTGTTTTTCCTTAGTGCCCTTAGTTGCTTTTTAACTTTTCTGTCTACTTTTACTCTGTTTGCTGTCTTTTCAGTTATTTTTTCTTGGTTTGCCTCAGTGCCATCGCTTTTTAGATTTTTTCCCTACCTACCTGTTTTAGGTCAATGTTGCTACGCTTCAATTTCTTCCTTATTTCCCTAATCCTATTTGCTTCTAAAATTTTCCGTCTGCTTTTATTCCGTTCGCTGTCTTTATTTTTTAGTTATTTCTTGTCTTTATTAGCGCCGTGGCTTTTCAAATTTTCTTTCTACATCTCTTTTAGTTCGCTGTCCCGGCTTTTAAATTCTTTTGGTTTCTTTCCCTAATCCCCATTGCTTTTTACATTTTCTACGTCTATCCCGTTCGCTGTCTTTCTTTCGCTGTCTCTTCTTTTAATTATTTCTCGTCTTTCCTCAGCGCAGTCGTTTTTTAAATTCTCTTTCTACGTCTCTTTTAGTTCGCGGTCCCTATTTCCTCATTTTTCTCTTCCTTTCCCAAATCCCCCACGCTTCTTAAATGTTCTTTCGATGCCCACTTTTATGCCCTTTGCTGGGTTTTTAAAATTATTTCTTGTTGTTCCTTAGTGCCCTCGCTTTTTAAATTTTCTTTCTGCATCTCTGTTTCACTTTGCTGTTCTGATTTCCTAATTTTTTCCTTTATTTCCCTAATGCCTACCGTGTTTGACAAGTTGTTTCTATGCCTGCTTTTATTCCCTTTGCTGTCCTTTTTTACTATTTCTTCTCTGCCTTCTGTGCCATCGCTGTATAGGTTTTCTTTCTCGGTCTCTGTTGTAGTTTGCCGTTGCTATTTTTAAATCTTTTTCCCTATTTCCTTAATCACCGTTGCTTTTAAAATTTGCTGTCTACTTCCATCCCGTTTGCAGTCTTTTTTTTGTCTGCCTTTCTTTTTTAATTATTTCTTGTCTTTCCTTCGTGCCCTCGCTTTTTGAATTTTCTGTCTCTGTCTGCTCTTGAAATGTTCTTTCTGTGCCTACTTTTATTCCCTTTGCTGTCTTTTTTTTCCATTATTTCTTCTCTGCCTTCTGTGCCATTGCTTTTTAGAGCTTCTTTCTGCGTCTTCGTTGTAGTTTGCCGTCGCTATTTTTTAAAGTTTTTCCTTATTTCCTTCATCCCCCTTGCTCTGAAAATTTTCTACGTTTATCTCGTTCGCTGTCTTTAGTTTTTAATTATTTTTCCTTGGTTTTCCTTAGTGCCATGGCTTTTTAGATTTTCTTTCGACGTCTCCGTTTTAGTTTGCCGTCGCCACTTTTAAATTTTTACCACATTTCTTTAATCCCCGCTGCTTTTAACACTTTCTGTTTGACTTTTATGCCGTTCCCTGCCTTTATTCTTTAATGATTTCTTCTCTTTCCTTAGTGCCGCCGCTTTTAAATTTTTCTGTCAACCTCTGTTTTAGTTTGCTCTCCCTGTTTGGGTTTTTTCCCCCTTTTCCCCCCCAATTCCCATCGCTTTTAAAATGTGTTTTCTACGCCTACTTTTTTTCCCTTCGATATCTTTCTTTCTAATTATTTCTTGTCTTTCCTTAGTGCCGTTGCCTTTTAGATTTTCTGTCCATGTCTGAGTTTCAGTTTGCTTTCCCTCTCGTCCAGTTCTTTCCTCTATTAATCTCTTGGCTTTTTAAATTTTCTACCTCTATCTCATTCACATTCTTTACTTTTAAAGTATTTTTTCTTGTTTTTCCTTAGTGCCCTTAGTTGCTTTTTAACTTTTCTGTCTACTTTTACTCTGTTTGCTGTCTTTTCAGTTATTTTTTCTTGGTTTGCCTCAGTGCCATCGCTTTTTAGATTTTTTCCCTACCTACCTGTTTTAGGTCAATGTTGCTACGCTTCAATTTCTTCCTTATTTCCCTAATCCTATTTGCTTCTAAAATTTTCCGTCTGCTTTTATTCCGTTCGCTGTCTTTATTTTTTAGTTATTTCTTGTCTTTATTAGCGCCGTGGCTTTTCAAATTTTCTTTCTACATCTCTTTTAGTTCGCTGTCCCGGCTTTTAAATTCTTTTGGTTTCTTTCCCTAATCCCCATTGTTTTTTACATTTTCTACGTCTATCCCGTTCGCTGTCTTTATTTCGCTGTCTCTTCTTTTAATTATTTCTCGTCTTTCCTCAGCGCAGTCGTTTTTTAAATTCTCTTTCTACGTCTCTTTTAGTTCGCGGTCCCTATTTCCTCATTTTTCTCTTCCTTTCCCAAATCCCCCATGCTTTTTAAATGTTCTTTCGATGCCCACTTTTATGCCCTTTGCTGGGTTTTTAAAATTATTTCTTGTTGTTCCTTAGTGCCCTCGCTTTTTAAATTTTCTTTCTGCATCTCTGTTTCACTTTGCTGTTCCGATTTCCTAATTTTTTCCTTTATTTCCCTAATGCCTACCGTGTTTGACAAGTTGTTTCTATGCCTGCTTTTATTCCCTTTGCTGTCCTTTTTTACTATTTCTTCTCTGCCTTCTGTGCCATCGCTGTATAGGTTTTCTTTCTCGGTCTCTGTTGTAGTTTGCCGTTGCTATTTTTAAATCTTTTTCCCTATTTCCTTAATCACCGTTGCTTTTAAAATTTGCTGTCTACTTCCATCCCGTTTGCAGTCTTTTTTTTGTCTGCCTTTCTTTTTTAATTATTTCTTGTCTTTCCTTCGTGCCCTCGCTTTTTGAATTTTCTGTCTCTGGCTGCTCTTGAAATGTTCTTTCTGTGCCTACTTTTATTCCCTTTGCTGTCTTTTTTTTCCATTATTTCTTCTCTGCCTTCTGTGCCATCGCTTTTTAGAGCTTCTTTCTGCGTCTTCGTTGTAGTTTGCCGTCGCTATTTTTTAAAGTTTTTCCTTATTTCCTTCATCCCCCTTGCTTTGAAAATTTTCTACGTTTATCTCGTTCGCTGTCTTTAGTTTTTAATTATTTTTCCTTGGTTTTCCTTAGTGCCGTGGCTTTTTAGATTTTCTGTCGACGTCTCCGTTTTAGTTCGCCGTCGCCACTTTTAAATTTTTTCCTCATTTCTTTAATCCCCGCTGCTTTTAACACTTTCTGTTTGACTTTTATGCCGTTCCCTGCCTTTATTCTTTAATGATTTCTTCTCTTTCCTTAGTGCCGCCGCTTTTAAATTTTTCTCTCAACCTCTGTTTTAGTTTGCTCTCCCTGTTTGGTTTTTTTTTCCCCCCCTTTTCCCCCCCAATTCCCATCGCTTTTAAAATGTGTTTTCTACGCCTACTTTTTTTCCCTTCGATATCTTTCTTTCTAATTCTTTCTTGTCTTTCCTTAGTGCCGTTGCCTTTTAGATTTTCTGTCCATGTCTGAGTTTCAGTTTGCTTTCCCTCTCGTCCAGTTCTTTCCTCTATTAATCTCTTGGCTTTTTAAATTTTCTACCTCTATCTCATTCACATTCTTTACTTTTAAAGTATTTTTTCTTGTTTTTCCTTAGTGCCCTTAGTTGCTTTTTAACTTTTCTGTCTACTTTTACTCTGTTTGCTGTCTTTTCAGTTATTTTTTCTTGGTTTGCCTCAGTGCCATCGCTTTTTAGATTTTTCCCCTACCTACCTGTTTTAGGTCAATGTTGCTACGCTTCAATTTCTTCCTTATTTCCCTAATCCTATTTGCTTCTAAAATTTTCCGTCTGCTTTTATTCCGTTCGCTGTCTTTAGTTATTTCTTGTCTTTATTAGCGCCGTGGCTTTCCAAATTTTCTTTCTACGTCTCTTTTAGTTCGCTGTCCCGGCTTTTAAATTCTTTTGGTTTCTTTCCCTAATCCCCATTGCTTTTTACATTTTCTACGTCTATCCCGTTCGCTGTCTTTCTTTCGCTGTCTCTTCCTTTAATTATTTCTCGTCTTTCCTCAGCGCAGTCGTTTTTTAAATTCTCTTTCTACGTCTCTTTTAGTTCGCGGTCCCTATTTCCTCATTTTTCTCTTCCTTTCCCAAATCCCCCACGCTTTTTAAATGTTCTTTCGACGCCCACTTTTATGCCCTTTGCTGGGTTTTTAAAATTATTTCTTGTTGTTCCTTAGTGCCCTCGCTTTTTAAATTTTCTTTCTGCATCTCTGTTTCACTTTGCTGTTCCGATTTCCTAATTTTTTCCTTTATTTCCCTAATGCCTACCGTGTTTGACAAGTTGTTTCTATGCCTGCTTTTATTCCCTTTGCTGTCCTTTTTTACTATTTCTTCTCTGCCTTCTGTGCCATCGCTGTATAGGTTTTCTTTCTCGGTCTCTGTTGTAGTTTGCCGTTGCTATTTTTAAATCTTTTTCCCTATTTCCTTAATCACCGTTGCTTTTAAAATTTGCTGTCTACTTCCATCCCGTTTGCAGTCTTTTTTTTGTCTGCCTTTCTTTTTTAATTATTTCTTGTCTTTCCTTCGTGCCCTCGCTTTTTGAATTTTCTGTCTCTGTCTGCTCTTGAAATGTTCTTTCTGTGCCTATTTTTATTCCCTTTGCTGTCTTTTTTTTCCATTATTTCTTCTCTGCCTTCTGTGCCATCGCTTTTTAGAGCTTCTTTCTGCGTCTTCGTTGTAGTTTGCCGTCGCTATTTTTTAAAGTTTTTCCTTATTTCCTTCATCCCCCTTGCTCTGAAAATTTTCTACGTTTATCTCGTTCGCTGTCTTTAGTTTTTAATTATTTTTCCTTGGTTTTCCTTAGTGCCATGGCTTTTTAGATTTTCTTTCGACGTCTCCGTTTTAGTTTGCCGTCGCCACTTTTAAATTTTTACCACATTTCTTTAATCCCCGCTGCTTTTAACACTTTCTGTTTGACTTTTATGCCGTTCCCTGCCTTTATTCTTTAATGATTTCTTCTCTTTCCTTAGTGCCGCCGCTTTTAAATTTTTCTCTCAACCTCTGTTTTAGTTTGCTCTCCCTGTTTGGGTTTTTTCCCCCTTTTCCCCCCCAATTCCCATCGCTTTTAAAATGTGTTTTCTACGCCTACTTTTTTTCCCTTCGATATCTTTCTTTCTAATTATTTCTTGTCTTTCCTTAGTGCCGTTGCCTTTTAGATTTTCTGTCCATGTCTGAGTTTCAGTTTGCTTTCCCTCTCGTCCAGTTCTTTCCTCTATTAATCTCTTGGCTTTTTAAATTTTCTACCTCTATCTCATTCACATTCTTTACTTTTAAAGTATTTTTTCTTGTTTTTCCTTAGTGCCCTTAGTTGCTTTTTAACTTTTCTGTCTACTTTTACTCTGTTTGCTGTCTTTTCAGTTATTTTTTCTTGGTTTGCCTCAGTGCCATCGCTTTTTAGATTTTTTCCCTACCTACCTGTTTTAGGTCAATGTTGCTACGCTTCAATTTCTTCCTTATTTCCCTAATCCTATTTGCTTCTAAAATTTTCCGTCTGCTTTTATTCCGTTCGCTGTCTTTATTTTTTAGTTATTTCTTGTCTTTATTAGCGCCGTGGCTTTTCAAATTTTCTTTCTACATCTCTTTTAGTTCGCTGCCCCGGCTTTTAAATTCTTTTGGTTTCTTTCCCTAATCCCCATTGCTTTTTACATTTTCTACGTCTATCCCGTTCGCTGTCTTTATTTCGCTGTCTCTTCTTTTAATTATTTCTCGTCTTTCCTCAGCGCAGTCGTTTTTTAAATTCTCTTTCTACGTCTCTTTTAGTTCGCGGTCCCTATTTCCTCATTTTTCTCTTCCTTTCCCAAATCCCCCATGCTTTTTAAATGTTCTTTCGATGCCCACTTTTATGCCCTTTGCTGGGTTTTTAAAATTATTTCTTGTTGTTCCTTAGTGCCCTCGCTTTTTAAATTTTCTTTCTGCATCTCTGTTTCACTTTGCTGTTCCGATTTCCTAATTTTTTCCTTTATTTCCCTAATGCCTACCGTGTTTGACAAGTTGTTTCTATGCCTGCTTTTATTCCCTTTGCTGTCCTTTTTTACTATTTCTTCTCTGCCTTCTGTGCCATCGCTGTATAGGTTTTCTTTCTCGGTCTCTGTTGTAGTTTGCCGTTGCTATTTTTAAATCTTTTTCCCTATTTCCTTAATCACCGTTGCTTTTAAAATTTGCTGTCTACTTCCATCCCGTTTGCAGTCTTTTTTTTGTCTGCCTTTCTTTTTTAATTATTTCTTGTCTTTCCTTCGTGCCCTCACTTTTTGAATTTTCTGTCTCTGTTTGCTCTTGAAATGTTCTTTCTGTGCCCACTTTTATTCCCTTTGCTGTCTTTTTTTTCCATTATTTCTTCTCTGCCTTCTGTGCCATCGCTTTTTAGAGCTTCTTTCTGCGTCTTCGTTGTAGTTTGCCGTCGCTATTTTTTAAAGTTTTTCCTTATTTCCTTCATCCCCCTTGCTCTGAAAATTTTCTACGTTTATCTCGTTCGCTGTCTTTAGTTTTTAATTATTTTTCCTTGGTTTTCCTTAGTGCCATGGCTTTTTAGATTTTCTTTCGACGTCTCCGTTTTAGTTTGCCGTCGCCACTTTTAAATTTTTACCACATTTCTTTAATCCCCGCTGCTTTTAACACTTTCTGTTTGACTTTTATGCCGTTCCCTGCCTTTATTCTTTAATGATTTCTTCTCTTTCCTTAGTGCCGCCGCTTTTAAATTTTTCTGTCAACCTCTGTTTTAGTTTGCTCTCCCTGTTTGGGTTTTTTCCCCCTTTTCCCCCCCAATTCCCATCGCTTTTAAAATGTGTTTTCTACGCCTACTTTTTTTCCCTTCGATATCTTTCTTTCTAATTATTTCTTGTCTTTCCTTAGTGCCGTTGCCTTTTAGATTTTCTGTCCATGTCTGAGTTTCAGTTTGCTTTCCCTCTCGTCCAGTTCTTTCCTCTATTAATCTCTTGGCTTTTTAAATTTTCTACCTCTATCTCATTCACATTCTTTACTTTTAAAGTATTTTTTCTTGTTTTTCCTTAGTGCCCTTAGTTGCTTTTTAACTTTTCTGTCTACTTTTACTCTGTTTGCTGTCTTTTCAGTTATTTTTTCTTGGTTTGCCTCAGTGCCATCGCTTTTTAGATTTTTTCCCTACCTACCTGTTTTAGGTCAATGTTGCTACGCTTCAATTTCTTCCTTATTTCCCTAATCCTATTTGCTTCTAAAATTTTCCGTCTGCTTTTATTCCGTTCGCTGTCTTTATTTTTTAGTTATTTCTTGTCTTTATTAGCGCCGTGGCTTTTCAAATTTTCTTTCTACATCTCTTTTAGTTCGCTGTCCCGGCTTTTAAATTCTTTTGGTTTCTTTCCCTAATCCCCATTGTTTTTTACATTTTCTACGTCTATCCCGTTCGCTGTCTTTATTTCGCTGTCTCTTCTTTTAATTATTTCTCGTCTTTCCTCAGCGCAGTCGTTTTTTAAATTCTCTTTCTACGTCTCTTTTAGTTCGCGGTCCCTATTTCCTCATTTTTCTCTTCCTTTCCCAAATCCCCCATGCTTTTTAAATGTTCTTTCGATGCCCACTTTTATGCCCTTTGCTGGGTTTTTAAAATTATTTCTTGTTGTTCCTTAGTGCCCTCGCTTTTTAAATTTTCTTTCTGCATCTCTGTTTCACTTTGCTGTTCCGATTTCCTAATTTTTTCCTTTATTTCCCTAATGCCTACCGTGTTTGACAAGTTGTTTCTATGCCTGCTTTTATTCCCTTTGCTGTCCTTTTTTACTATTTCTTCTCTGCCTTCTGTGCCATCGCTGTATAGGTTTTCTTTCTCGGTCTCTGTTGTAGTTTGCCGTTGCTATTTTTAAATCTTTTTCCCTATTTCCTTAATCACCGTTGCTTTTAAAATTTGCTGTCTACTTCCATCCCGTTTGCAGTCTTTTTTTTGTCTGCCTTTCTTTTTTAATTATTTCTTGTCTTTCCTTCGTGCCCTCGCTTTTTGAATTTTCTGTCTCTGGCTGCTCTTGAAATGTTCTTTCTGTGCCTACTTTTATTCCCTTTGCTGTCTTTTTTTTCCATTATTTCTTCTCTGCCTTCTGTGCCATCGCTTTTTAGAGCTTCTTTCTGCGTCTTCGTTGTAGTTTGCCGTCGCTATTTTTTAAAGTTTTTCCTTATTTCCTTCATCCCCCTTGCTTTGAAAATTTTCTACGTTTATCTCGTTCGCTGTCTTTAGTTTTTAATTATTTTTCCTTGGTTTTCCTTAGTGCCGTGGCTTTTTAGATTTTCTGTCGACGTCTCCGTTTTAGTTCGCCGTCGCCACTTTTAAATTTTTTCCTCATTTCTTTAATCCCCGCTGCTTTTAACACTTTCTGTTTGACTTTTATGCCGTTCCCTGCCTTTATTCTTTAATGATTTCTTCTCTTTCCTTAGTGCCGCCGCTTTTAAATTTTTCTCTCAACCTCTGTTTTAGTTTGCTCTCCCTGTTTGGTTTTTTTTTCCCCCCCTTTTCCCCCCCAATTCCCATCGCTTTTAAAATGTGTTTTCTACGCCTACTTTTTTTCCCTTCGATATCTTTCTTTCTAATTCTTTCTTGTCTTTCCTTAGTGCCGTTGCCTTTTAGATTTTCTGTCCATGTCTGAGTTTCAGTTTGCTTTCCCTCTCGTCCAGTTCTTTCCTCTATTAATCTCTTGGCTTTTTAAATTTTCTACCTCTATCTCATTCACATTCTTTACTTTTAAAGTATTTTTTCTTGTTTTTCCTTAGTGCCCTTAGTTGCTTTTTAACTTTTCTGTCTACTTTTACTCTGTTTGCTGTCTTTTCAGTTATTTTTTCTTGGTTTGCCTCAGTGCCATCGCTTTTTAGATTTTTCCCCTACCTACCTGTTTTAGGTCAATGTTGCTACGCTTCAATTTCTTCCTTATTTCCCTAATCCTATTTGCTTCTAAAATTTTCCGTCTGCTTTTATTCCGTTCGCTGTCTTTAGTTATTTCTTGTCTTTATTAGCGCCGTGGCTTTCCAAATTTTCTTTCTACGTCTCTTTTAGTTCGCTGTCCCGGCTTTTAAATTCTTTTGGTTTCTTTCCCTAATCCCCATTGCTTTTTACATTTTCTACGTCTATCCCGTTCGCTGTCTTTCTTTCGCTGTCTCTTCCTTTAATTATTTCTCGTCTTTCCTCAGCGCAGTCGTTTTTTAAATTCTCTTTCTACGTCTCTTTTAGTTCGCGGTCCCTATTTCCTCATTTTTCTCTTCCTTTCCCAAATCCCCCACGCTTTTTAAATGTTCTTTCGACGCCCACTTTTATGCCCTTTGCTGGGTTTTTAAAATTATTTCTTGTTGTTCCTTAGTGCCCTCGCTTTTTAAATTTTCTTTCTGCATCTCTGTTTCACTTTGCTGTTCCGATTTCCTAATTTTTTCCTTTATTTCCCTAATGCCTACCGTGTTTGACAAGTTGTTTCTATGCCTGCTTTTATTCCCTTTGCTGTCCTTTTTTACTATTTCTTCTCTGCCTTCTGTGCCATCGCTGTATAGGTTTTCTTTCTCGGTCTCTGTTGTAGTTTGCCGTTGCTATTTTTAAATCTTTTTCCCTATTTCCTTAATCACCGTTGCTTTTAAAATTTGCTGTCTACTTCCATCCCGTTTGCAGTCTTTTTTTTGTCTGCCTTTCTTTTTTAATTATTTCTTGTCTTTCCTTCGTGCCCTCGCTTTTTGAATTTTCTGTCTCTGTCTGCTCTTGAAATGTTCTTTCTGTGCCTATTTTTATTCCCTTTGCTGTCTTTTTTTTCCATTATTTCTTCTCTGCCTTCTGTGCCATCGCTTTTTAGAGCTTCTTTCTGCGTCTTCGTTGTAGTTTGCCGTCGCTATTTTTTAAAGTTTTTCCTTATTTCCTTCATCCCCCTTGCTCTGAAAATTTTCTACGTTTATCTCGTTCGCTGTCTTTAGTTTTTAATTATTTTTCCTTGGTTTTCCTTAGTGCCATGGCTTTTTAGATTTTCTTTCGACGTCTCCGTTTTAGTTTGCCGTCGCCACTTTTAAATTTTTACCACATTTCTTTAATCCCCGCTGCTTTTAACACTTTCTGTTTGACTTTTATGCCGTTCCCTGCCTTTATTCTTTAATGATTTCTTCTCTTTCCTTAGTGCCGCCGCTTTTAAATTTTTCTCTCAACCTCTGTTTTAGTTTGCTCTCCCTGTTTGGGTTTTTTCCCCCTTTTCCCCCCCAATTCCCATCGCTTTTAAAATGTGTTTTCTACGCCTACTTTTTTTCCCTTCGATATCTTTCTTTCTAATTATTTCTTGTCTTTCCTTAGTGCCGTTGCCTTTTAGATTTTCTGTCCATGTCTGAGTTTCAGTTTGCTTTCCCTCTCGTCCAGTTCTTTCCTCTATTAATCTCTTGGCTTTTTAAATTTTCTACCTCTATCTCATTCACATTCTTTACTTTTAAAGTATTTTTTCTTGTTTTTCCTTAGTGCCCTTAGTTGCTTTTTAACTTTTCTGTCTACTTTTACTCTGTTTGCTGTCTTTTCAGTTATTTTTTCTTGGTTTGCCTCAGTGCCATCGCTTTTTAGATTTTTTCCCTACCTACCTGTTTTAGGTCAATGTTGCTACGCTTCAATTTCTTCCTTATTTCCCTAATCCTATTTGCTTCTAAAATTTTCCGTCTGCTTTTATTCCGTTCGCTGTCTTTATTTTTTAGTTATTTCTTGTCTTTATTAGCGCCGTGGCTTTTCAAATTTTCTTTCTACATCTCTTTTAGTTCGCTGCCCCGGCTTTTAAATTCTTTTGGTTTCTTTCCCTAATCCCCATTGCTTTTTACATTTTCTACGTCTATCCCGTTCGCTGTCTTTATTTCGCTGTCTCTTCTTTTAATTATTTCTCGTCTTTCCTCAGCGCAGTCGTTTTTTAAATTCTCTTTCTACGTCTCTTTTAGTTCGCGGTCCCTATTTCCTCATTTTTCTCTTCCTTTCCCAAATCCCCCATGCTTTTTAAATGTTCTTTCGATGCCCACTTTTATGCCCTTTGCTGGGTTTTTAAAATTATTTCTTGTTGTTCCTTAGTGCCCTCGCTTTTTAAATTTTCTTTCTGCATCTCTGTTTCACTTTGCTGTTCCGATTTCCTAATTTTTTCCTTTATTTCCCTAATGCCTACCGTGTTTGACAAGTTGTTTCTATGCCTGCTTTTATTCCCTTTGCTGTCCTTTTTTACTATTTCTTCTCTGCCTTCTGTGCCATCGCTGTATAGGTTTTCTTTCTCGGTCTCTGTTGTAGTTTGCCGTTGCTATTTTTAAATCTTTTTCCCTATTTCCTTAATCACCGTTGCTTTTAAAATTTGCTGTCTACTTCCATCCCGTTTGCAGTCTTTTTTTTGTCTGCCTTTCTTTTTTAATTATTTCTTGTCTTTCCTTCGTGCCCTCACTTTTTGAATTTTCTGTCTCTGTTTGCTCTTGAAATGTTCTTTCTGTGCCCACTTTTATTCCCTTTGCTGTCTTTTTTTTCCATTATTTCTTCTCTGCCTTCTGTGCCATCGCTTTTTAGAGCTTCTTTCTGCGTCTTCGTTGTAGTTTGCCGTCGCTATTTTTTAAAGTTTTTCCTTATTTCCTTCATCCCCCTTGCTTTGAAAATTTTCTACGTTTATCTCGTTCGCTGTCTTTAGTTTTTAATTATTTTTCCTTGGTTTTCCTTAGTGCCATGGCTTTTTAGATTTTCTTTCGACGTCTCCGTTTTAGTTTGCTGTCGCCACTTTTAAATTTTTTCCTCATTTCTTTAATCCCCGCTGCTTTTAACACTTTCTGTTTGTCTTTTATGCCGTTCCCTGCCTTTATTCTTTAATGATTTCTTCTCTTTCCTTAGTGCCGCCGCTTTTAAATTTTTCTCTCAACCTCTGTTTTAGTTTGCTCTCCCTGTTTGGGTTTTTTCCCCCTTTTCCCCCCCAATTCCCATCGCTTTTAAAATGTGTTTTCTACGCCTACTTTTTTTCCCTTCGATATCTTTCTTTCTAATTATTTCTTGTCTTTCCTTAGTGCCGTTGCCTTTTAGATTTTCTGTCCATGTCTGAGTTTCAGTTTGCTTTCCCTCTCGTCCAGTTCTTTCCTCTATTAATCTCTTGGCTTTTTAAATTTTCTACCTCTATCTCATTCACATTCTTTACTTTTAAAGTATTTTTTCTTGTTTTTCCTTAGTGCCCTTAGTTGCTTTTTAACTTTTCTGTCTACTTTTACTCTGTTTGCTGTCTTTTCAGTTATTTTTTCTTGGTTTGCCTCAGTGCCATCGCTTTTTAGATTTTTTCCCTACCTACCTGTTTTAGGTCAATGTTGCTACGCTTCAATTTCTTCCTTATTTCCCTAATCCTATTTGCTTCTAAAATTTTCCGTCTGCTTTTATTCCGTTCGCTGTCTTTATTTTTTAGTTATTTCTTGTCTTTATTAGCGCCGTGGCTTTTCAGATTTTCTTTCTACATCTCTTTTAGTTCGCTGTCCCGGCTTTTAAATTCTTTTGGTTTCTTTCCCTAATCCCCATTGCTTTTTACATTTTCTACGTCTATCCCGTTCGCTGTCTTTATTTCGCTGTCTCTTCTTTTAATTATTTCTTGTCTTTCCTCAGCGCAGTCGTTTTTTAAATTCTCTTTCTACGTCTCTTTTAGTTCGCGGTCCCTATTTCCTCATTTTTCTCTTCCTTTCCCAAATCCCCCATGCTTTTTAAATGTTCTTTCGATGCCCACTTTTATGCCCTTTGCTGGGTTTTTAAAATTATTTCTTGTTGTTCCTTAGTGCCCTCGCTTTTTAAATTTTCTTTCTGCATCTCTGTTTCACTTTGCTGTTCCGATTTCCTAATTTTTTCCTTTATTTCCCTAATGCCTACCGTGTTTGACAAGTTGTTTCTATGCCTGCTTTTATTCCCTTTGCTGTCCTTTTTTACTATTTCTTCTCTGCCTTCTGTGCCATCGCTGTATAGGTTTTCTTTCTCGGTCTCTGTTGTAGTTTGCCGTTGCTATTTTTAAATCTTTTTCCCTATTTCCTTAATCACCGTTGCTTTTAAAATTTGCTGTCTACTTCCATCCCGTTTGCAGTCTTTTTTTTGTCTGCCTTTCTTTTTTAATTATTTCTTGTCTTTCCTTCGTGCCCTCGCTTTTTGAATTTTCTGTCTCTGTTTGCTCTTGAAATGTTCTTTCTGTGCCCACTTTTATTCCCTTTGCTGTCTTTTTTTTCCATTATTTCTTCTCTGCCTTCTGTGCCATCGCTTTTTAGAGCTTCTTTCTGCGTCTTCGTTGTAGTTTGCCGTCGCTATTTTTTAAAGTTTTTCCTTATTTCCTTCATCCCCCTTGCTTTGAAAATTTTCTACGTTTATCTCGTTCGCTGTCTTTAGTTTTTAATTATTTTTCCTTGGTTTTCCTTAGTGCCATGGCTTTTTAGATTTTCTTTCGACGTCTCCGTTTTAGTTTGCTGTCGCCACTTTTAAATTTTTTCCTCATTTCTTTAATCCCCGCTGCTTTTAACACTTTCTGTTTGTCTTTTATGCCGTTCCCTGCCTTTATTCTTTAATGATTTCTTCTCTTTCCTTAGTGCCGCCGCTTTTAAATTTTTCTCTCAACCTCTGTTTTAGTTTGCTCTCCCTGTTTGGGTTTTTTTTTTCCCCTTCCCCCCCCCCCCCCCCAATTCCCATCGCTTTTAAAATGTGTTTTCTACGCCTACTTTTTTTCCCTTCGATATCTTTCTTTCTAATTATTTCTTGTCTTTCCTTAGTGCCGTTGCCTTTTAGATTTTCTGTCCATGTCTGAGTTTCAGTTTGCTTTCCCTCTCGTCCAGTTCTTTCCTCTATTAATCTCTTGGCTTTTTAAATTTTCTACCTCTATCTCATTCACATTCTTTACTTTTAAAGTATTTTTTCTTGTTTTTCCTTAGTGCCCTTAGTTGCTTTTTAACTTTTCTGTCTACTTTTACTCTGTTTGCTGTCTTTTCAGTTATTTTTTCTTGGTTTGCCTCAGTGCCATCGCTTTTTAGATTTTTTCCCTACCTACCTGTTTTAGGTCAATGTTGCTACGCTTCAATTTCTTCCTTATTTCCCTAATCCTATTTGCTTCTAAAATTTTCCGTCTGCTTTTATTCCGTTCGCTGTCTTTATTTTTTAGTTATTTCTTGTCTTTATTAGCGCCGTGGCTTTTCAAATTTTCTTTCTACATCTCTTTTAGTTCGCTGTCCCGGCTTTTAAATTCTTTTGGTTTCTTTCCCTAATCCCCATTGCTTTTTACATTTTCTACGTCTATCCCGTTCGCTGTCTTTATTTCGCTGTCTCTTCTTTTAATTATTTCTCGTCTTTCCTCAGCGCAGTCGTTTTTTAAATTCTCTTTCTACGTCTCTTTTAGTTCGCGGTCCCTATTTCCTCATTTTTCTCTTCCTTTCCCAAATCCGCCACGCTTTTTAAATGTTCTTTCGATGCCCACTTTTATGCCCTTTGCTGGGTTTTTAAAATTATTTCTTGTTGTTCCTTAGTGCCCTCGCTTTTTAAATTTTCTTTCTGCATCTCTGTTTCACTTTGCTGTTCCGATTTCCTAATTTTTTCCTTTATTTCCCTAATGCCTACCGTGTTTGACAAGTTGTTTCTATGCCTGCTTTTATTCCCTTTGCTGTCCTTTTTTACTATTTCTTCTCTGCCTTCTGTGCCATCGCTGTATAGGTTTTCTTTCTAGGTCTCTGTTGTAGTTTGCCGTTGCTATTTTTAAATCTTTTTCCCTATTTCCTTAATCACCGTTGCTTTTAAAATTTGCTGTCTACTTCCATCCCGTTTGCAGTCTTTTTTTTGTCTGCCTTTCTTTTTTAATTATTTCTTGTCTTTCCTTCGTGCCCTCGCTTTTTGAATTTTCTGTCTCTGGCTGCTCTTGAAATGTTCTTTCTGTGCCTACTTTTATTCCCTTTGCTGTCTTTTTTTTCCATTATTTCTTCTCTGCCTTCTGTGCCATCGCTTTTTAGAGCTTCTTTCTGCGTCTTCGTTGTAGTTTGCCGTCGCTATTTTTTAAAGTTTTTCCTTATTTCCTTCATCCCCCTTGCTTTGAAAATTTTCTACGTTTATCTCGTTCGCTGTCTTTAGTTTTTAATTATTTTTCCTTGGTTTTCCTTAGTGCCGTGGCTTTTTAGATTTTCTGTCGACGTCTCCGTTTTAGTTCGCCGTCGCCACTTTTAAATTTTTTCCTCATTTCTTTAATCCCCGCTGCTTTTAACACTTTCTGTTTGACTTTTATGCCGTTCCCTGCCTTTATTCTTTAATGATTTCTTCTCTTTCCTTAGTGCCGCCGCTTTTAAATTTTTCTCTCAACCTCTGTTTTAGTTTGCTCTCCCTGTTTGGTTTTTTTTTCCCCCCCTTTTCCCCCCCAATTCCCATCGCTTTTAAAATGTGTTTTCTACGCCTACTTTTTTTCCCTTCGATATCTTTCTTTCTAATTATTTCTTGTCTTTCCTTAGTGCCGTTGCCTTTTAGATTTTCTGTCCATGTCTGGGTTTGTTTGCTTTCCCTCTCGTCCAGTTCTTTCCTCTATTAATCTCTTGGCTTTTTAAATTTTCTACCTCTATCTCATTCACATTCTTTACTTTTAAAGTATTTTTTCTTGTTTTTCCTTAGTGCCCTTAGTTGCTTTTTAACTTTTCTGTCTACTTTTACTCTGTTTGCTGTCTTTTCAGTTATTTTTTCTTGGTTTGCCTCAGTGCCATCGCTTTTTAGATTTTTCCCCTACCTACCTGTTTTAGGTCAATGTTGCTACGCTTCAATTTCTTCCTTATTTCCCTAATCCTATTTGCTTCTAAAATTTTCCGTCTGCTTTTATTCCGTTCGCTGTCTTTAGTTATTTCTTGTCTTTATTAGCGCCGTGGCTTTCCAAATTTTCTTTCTACGTCTCTTTTAGTTCGCTGTCCCGGCTTTTAAATTCTTTTGGTTTCTTTCCCTAATCCCCATTGCTTTTTACATTTTCTACGTCTATCCCGTTCGCTGTCTTTCTTTCGCTGTCTCTTCCTTTAATTATTTCTCGTCTTTCCTCAGCGCAGTCGTTTTTTAAATTCTCTTTCTACGTCTCTTTTAGTTCGCGGTCCCTATTTCCTCATTTTTCTCTTCCTTTCCCAAATCCCCCACGCTTTTTAAATGTTCTTTCGATGCCCACTTTTATGCCCTTTGCTGGGTTTTTAAAATTATTTCTTCTTGTTCCTTAGTGCCCTCGCTTTTTAAATTTTCTTTCTGCATCTCTGTTTCACTTTGCTGTTCTGATTTCCTAATTTTTTCCTTTATTTCCCTAATGCCTACCGTGTTTGACAAGTTGTTTCTATGCCTGCTTTTATTCCCTTTGCTGTCCTTTTTTACTATTTCTTCTCTGCCTTCTGTGCCATCGCTGTATAGGTTTTCTTTCTAGGTCTCTGTTGTAGTTTGCCGTTGCTATTTTTAAATCTTTTTCCCTATTTCCTTAATCACCGTTGCTTTTAAAATTTGCTGTCTACTTCCATCCCGTTTGCAGTCTTTTTTTTGTCTGCCTTTCTTTTTAATTATTTCTTGTCTTTCCTTCGTGCCCTCGCTTTTTGAATTTTCTGTCTCTGTCTGCTCTTGAAATGTTCTTTCTGTGCCTATTTTTATTCCCTTTGCTGTCTTTTTTTTCCATTATTTCTTCTCTGCCTTCTGTGCCATCGCTTTTTAGAGCTTCTTTCTGCGTCTTCGTTGTAGTTTGCCGTCGCTATTTTTTAAAGTTTTTCCTTATTTCCTTCATCCCCCTTGCTCTGAAAATTTTCTACGTTTATCTCGTTCGCTGTCTTTAGTTTTTAATTATTTTTCCTTGGTTTTCCTTAGTGCCATGGCTTTTTAGATTTTCTTTCGACGTCTCCGTTTTAGTTTGCCGTCGCCACTTTTAAATTTTTACCACATTTCTTTAATCCCCGCTGCTTTTAACACTTTCTGTTTGACTTTTATGCCGTTCCCTGCCTTTATTCTTTAATGATTTCTTCTCTTTCCTTAGTGCCGCCGCTTTTAAATTTTTCTCTCAACCTCTGTTTTAGTTTGCTCTCCCTGTTTGGGTTTTTTCCCCCTTTTCCCCCCCAATTCCCATCGCTTTTAAAATGTGTTTTCTACGCCTACTTTTTTTCCCTTCGATATCTTTCTTTCTAATTATTTCTTGTCTTTCCTTAGTGCCGTTGCCTTTTAGATTTTCTGTCCATGTCTGAGTTTCAGTTTGCTTTCCCTCTCGTCCAGTTCTTTCCTCTATTAATCTCTTGGCTTTTTAAATTTTCTACCTCTCTCTCATTCACATTCTTTACTTTTAAAGTATTTTTTCTTGTTTTTCCTTAGTGCCCTTAGTTGCTTTTTAACTTTTCTGTCTACTTTTACTCTGTTTGCTGTCTTTTCAGTTATTTTTTCTTGGTTTGCCTCAGTGCCATCGCTTTTTAGATTTTTTCCCTACCTACCTGTTTTAGGTCAATGTTGCTACGCTTCAATTTCTTCCTTATTTCCCTAATCCTATTTGCTTCTAAAATTTTCCGTCTGCTTTTATTCCGTTCGCTGTCTTTATTTTTTAGTTATTTCTTGTCTTTATTAGCGCCGTGGCTTTTCAAATTTTCTTTCTACATCTCTTTTAGTTCGCTGTCCCGGCTTTTAAATTCTTTTGGTTTCTTTCCCTAATCCCCATTGCTTTTTACATTTTCTACGTCTATCCCGTTCGCTGTCTTTATTTCGCTGTCTCTTCTTTTAATTATTTCTCGTCTTTCCTCAGCGCAGTCGTTTTTTAAATTCTCTTTCTACGTCTCTTTTAGTTCGCGGTCCCTATTTCCTCATTTTTCTCTTCCTTTCCCAAATCCCCCATGCTTTTTAAATGTTCTTTCGATGCCCACTTTTATGCCCTTTGCTGGGTTTTTAAAATTATTTCTTGTTGTTCCTTAGTGCCCTCGCTTTTTAAATTTTCTTTCTGCATCTCTGTTTCACTTTGCTGTTCCGATTTCCTAATTTTTTCCTTTATTTCCCTAATGCCTACCGTGTTTGACAAGTTGTTTCTATGCCTGCTTTTATTCCCTTTGCTGTCCTTTTTTACTATTTCTTCTCTGCCTTCTGTGCCATCGCTGTATAGGTTTTCTTTCTCGGTCTCTGTTGTAGTTTGCCGTTGCTATTTTTAAATCTTTTTCCCTATTTCCTTAATCACCGTTGCTTTTAAAATTTGCTGTCTACTTCCATCCCGTTTGCAGTCTTTTTTTTGTCTGCCTTTCTTTTTTAATTATTTCTTGTCTTTCCTTCGTGCCCTCACTTTTTGAATTTTCTGTCTCTGTTTGCTCTTGAAATGTTCTTTCTGTGCCCACTTTTATTCCCTTTGCTGTCTTTTTTTTCCATTATTTCTTCTCTGCCTTCTGTGCCATCGCTTTTTAGAGCTTCTTTCTGCGTCTTCGTTGTAGTTTGCCGTCGCTATTTTTTAAAGTTTTTCCTTATTTCCTTCATCCCCCTTGCTTTGAAAATTTTCTACGTTTATCTCGTTCGCTGTCTTTAGTTTTTAATTATTTTTCCTTGGTTTTCCTTAGTGCCATGGCTTTTTAGATTTTCTTTCGACGTCTCCGTTTTAGTTTGCTGTCGCCACTTTTAAATTTTTTCCTCATTTCTTTAATCCCCGCTGCTTTTAACACTTTCTGTTTGTCTTTTATGCCGTTCCCTGCCTTTATTCTTTAATGATTTCTTCTCTTTCCTTAGTGCCGCCGCTTTTAAATTTTTCTCTCAACCTCTGTTTTAGTTTGCTCTCCCTGTTTGGGTTTTTTCCCCCTTTTCCCCCCCAATTCCCATCGCTTTTAAAATGTGTTTTCTACGCCTACTTTTTTTCCCTTCGATATCTTTCTTTCTAATTATTTCTTGTCTTTCCTTAGTGCCGTTGCCTTTTAGATTTTCTGTCCATGTCTGAGTTTCAGTTTGCTTTCCCTCTCGTCCAGTTCTTTCCTCTATTAATCTCTTGGCTTTTTAAATTTTCTACCTCTATCTCATTCACATTCTTTACTTTTAAAGTATTTTTTCTTGTTTTTCCTTAGTGCCCTTAGTTGCTTTTTAACTTTTCTGTCTACTTTTACTCTGTTTGCTGTCTTTTCAGTTATTTTTTCTTGGTTTGCCTCAGTGCCATCGCTTTTTAGATTTTTTCCCTACCTACCTGTTTTAGGTCAATGTTGCTACGCTTCAATTTCTTCCTTATTTCCCTAATCCTATTTGCTTCTAAAATTTTCCGTCTGCTTTTATTCCGTTCGCTGTCTTTATTTTTTAGTTATTTCTTGTCTTTATTAGCGCCGTGGCTTTTCAAATTTTCTTTCTACATCTCTTTTAGTTCGCTGTCCCGGCTTTTAAATTCTTTTGGTTTCTTTCCCTAATCCCCATTGCTTTTTACATTTTCTACGTCTATCCCGTTCGCTGTCTTTCTTTCGCTGTCTCTTCTTTTAATTATTTCTCGTCTTTCCTCAGTGCAGTCGTTTTTTAAATTCTCTTTCTACGTCTCTTTTAGTTCGCGGTCCCTATTTCCTCATTTTTCTCTTCCTTTCCCAAATCCCCCACGCTTTTTAAATGTTCTTTCGACGCCCACTTTTATGCCCTTTGCTGGGTTTTTAAAATTATTTCTTCTTGTTCCTTAGTGCCCTCGCTTTTTAAATTTTCTTTCTGCATCTCTGTTTCACTTTGCTGTTCCGATTTCCTAATTTTTTCCTTTATTTCCCTAATGCCTACCGTGTTTGACAAGTTGTTTCTATGCCTGCTTTTATTCCCTTTGCTGTCCTTTTTTACTATTTCTTCTCTGCCTTCTGTGCCATCGCTGTATAGGTTTTCTTTCTAGGTCTCTGTTGTAGTTTGCCGTTGCTATTTTTAAATCTTTTTCCCTATTTCCTTAATCACCGTTGCTTTTAAAATTTGCTGTCTACTTCCATCCCGTTTGCAGTCTTTTTTTTGTCTGCCTTTCTTTTTTAATTATTTCTTGTCTTTCCTTCGTGCCCTCGCTTTTTGAATTTTCTGTCTCTGTCTGCTCTTGAAATGTTCTTTCTGTGACTACTTTTATTCCCTTTGCTGTCTTTTTTTTCCATTATTTCTTCTCTGCCTTCTGTGCCATCGCTTTTTAGAGCTTCTTTCTGCGTCTTCGTTGTAGTTTGCCGTCGCTATGTTTTAAAGTTTTTCCTTATTTCCTTCATCCCCCTTGCTTTGAAAATTTTCTACGTTTATCTCGTTCGCTGTCTTTCGTTTTTAATTATTTTTCCTTGGTTTTCCTTAGTGCCATGGCTTTTTAGATTTTCTTTCGACGTCTCCGTTTTAGTTTGCCGTCGCCACTTTTAAATTTTTACCACATTTCTTTAATCCCCGCTGCTTTTAACACTTTCTGTTTGACTTTTATGCCGTTCCCTGCCTTTATTCTTTAATGATTTCTTCTCTTTCCTTAGTGCCGCCGCTTTTAAATTTTTCTCTCAACCTCTGTTTTAGTTTGCTCTCCCTGTTTGGGTTTTTTCCCCCTTTTCCCCCCCAATTCCCATCGCTTTTAAAATGTGTTTTCTACGCCTACTTTTTTTCCCTTCGATATCTTTCTTTCTAATTATTTCTTGTCTTTCCTTAGTGCCGTTGCCTTTTAGATTTTCTGTCCATGTCTGAGTTTCAGTTTGCTTTCCCTCTCGTCCAGTTCTTTCCTCTATTAATCTCTTGGCTTTTTAAATTTTCTACCTCTATCTCATTCACATTCTTTACTTTTAAAGTATTTTTTCTTGTTTTTCCTTAGTGCCCTTAGTTGCTTTTTAACTTTTCTGCCTACTTTTACTCTGTTTGCTGTCTTTTCAGTTATTTTTTCTTGGTTTGCCTCAGTGCCATCGCTTTTTAGATTTTTTCCCTACCTACCTGTTTTAGGTCAATGTTGCTACGCTTCAATTTCTTCCTTATTTCCCTAATCCTATTTGCTTCTAAAATTTTCCGTCTGCTTTTATTCCGTTCGCTGTCTTTATTTTTTAGTTATTTCTTGTCTTTATTAGCGCCGTGGCTTTTCAAATTTTCTTTCTACATCTCTTTTAGTTCGCTGTCCCGGCTTTTAAATTCTTTTGGTTTCTTTCCCTAATCCCCATTGCTTTTTACATTTTCTACGTCTATCCCGTTCGCTGTCTTTCTTTCGCTGTCTCTTCTTTTAATTATTTCTCGTCTTTCCTCAGCGCAGTCGTTTTTTAAATTCTCTTTCTACGTCTCTTTTAGTTCGCGGTCCCTATTTCCTCATTTTTCTCTTCCTTTCCCAAATCCCCCATGCTTTTTAAATGTTCTTTCGATGCCCACTTTTATGCCCTTTGCTGGGTTTTTAAAATTATTTCTTGTTGTTCCTTAGTGCCCTCGCTTTTTAAATTTTCTTTCTGCATCTCTGTTTCACTTTGCTGTTCTGATTTCCTAATTTTTTCCTTTATTTCCCTAATGCCTACCGTGTTTGACAAGTTGTTTCTATGCCTGCTTTTATTCCCTTTGCTGTCCTTTTTTACTATTTCTTCTCTGCCTTCTGTGCCATCGCTGTATAGGTTTTCTTTCTAGGTCTCTGTTGTAGTTTGCCGTTGCTATTTTTAAATCTTTTTCCCTATTTCCTTAATCACCGTTGCTTTTAAAATTTGCTGTCTACTTCCATCCCGTTTGCAGTCTTTTTTTTGTCTGCCTTTCTTTTTTAATTATTTCTTGTCTTTCCTTCGTGCCCTCGCTTTTTGAATTTTCTGTCTCTGTCTGCTCTTGAAATGTTCTTTCTGTGCCTACTTTTATTCCCTTTGCTGTCTTTTTTTTCCATTATTTCTTCTCTGCCTTCTGTGCCATCGCTTTTTAGAGCTTCTTTCTGCGTCTTCGTTGTAGTTTGCCGTCGCTATTTTTTAAAGTTTTTCCTTATTTCCTTCATCCCCCTTGCTCTGAAAATTTTCTACGTTTATCTCGTTCGCTGTCTTTAGTTTTTAATTATTTTTCCTTGGTTTTCCTTAGTGCCATGGCTTTTTAGATTTTCTTTCGACGTCTCCGTTTTAGTTTGCCGTCGCCACTTTTAAATTTTTACCACATTTCTTTAATCCCCGCTGCTTTTAACACTTTCTGTTTGACTTTTATGCCGTTCCCTGCCTTTATTCTTTAATGATTTCTTCTCTTTCCTTAGTGCCGCCGCTTTTAAATTTTTCTCTCAACCTCTGTTTTAGTTTGCTCTCCCTGTTTGGGTTTTTTCCCCCCCTTTTCCCCCCCAATTCCCATCGCTTTTAAAATGTGTTTTCTACGCCTACTTTTTTTCCCTTCGATATCTTTCTTTCTAATTATTTCTTGTCTTTCCTTAGTGCCGTTGCCTTTTAGATTTTCTGTCCATGTCTGAGTTTCAGTTTGCTTTCCCTCTCGTCCAGTTCTTTCCTCTATTAATCTCTTGGCTTTTTAAATTTTCTACCTCTCTCTCATTCACATTCTTTACTTTTAAAGTATTTTTTCTTGTTTTTCCTTAGTGCCCTTAGTTGCTTTTTAACTTTTCTGTCTACTTTTACTCTGTTTGCTGTCTTTTCAGTTATTTTTTCTTGGTTTGCCTCAGTGCCATCGCTTTTTAGATTTTTTCCCTACCTACCTGTTTTAGGTCAATGTTGCTACGCTTCAATTTCTTCCTTATTTCCCTAATCCTATTTGCTTCTAAAATTTTCCGTCTGCTTTTATTCCGTTCGCTGTCTTTATTTTTTAGTTATTTCTTGTCTTTATTAGCGCCGTGGCTTTTCAGATTTTCTTTCTACATCTCTTTTAGTTCGCTGTCCCGGCTTTTAAATTCTTTTGGTTTCTTTCCCTAATCCCCATTGCTTTTTACATTTTCTACTTCTATCCCGTTCGCTGTCTTTATTTCGCTGTCTCTTCTTTAATTATTTCTTGTCTTTCCTCAGCGCAGTCGTTTTTTAAATTCTCTTTCTACGTCTCTTTTAGTTCGCGGTCCCTATTTCCTCATTTTTCTCTTCCTTTCCCAAATCCCCCATGCTTTTTAAATGTTCTTTCGATGCCCACTTTTATGCCCTTTGCTGGGTTTTTAAAATTATTTCTTGTTGTTCCTTAGTGCCCTCGCTTTTTAAATT
Organism: Gavia stellata; assembly: GCF_030936135.1. Classification (NCBI taxonomy): domain Eukaryota; kingdom Metazoa; phylum Chordata; class Aves; order Gaviiformes; family Gaviidae; genus Gavia; species Gavia stellata. Next base: position 45,147 of record NW_026776881.1, read on the forward strand.
TTCTTTCTGCATCTCTGTTTCACTTTGCTGTTCCGATTTCCTAATTTTTTCCTTTATTTCCCTAATGCCTACCGTGTTTGACAAGTTGTTTCTATGCCTGCTTTTATTCCCTTTGCTGTCCTTTTTTACTATTTCTTCTCTGCCTTCTGTGCCATCGCTGTATAGGTTTTCTTTCTCGGTCTCTGTTGTAGTTTGCCGTTGCTATTTTTAAATCTTTTTCCCTATTTCCTTAATCACCGTTGCTTTTAAAATTTGCTGTCTACTTCCATCCCGTTTGCAGTCTTTTTTTTGTCTGCCTTTCTTTTTTAATTATTTCTTGTCTTTCCTTCGTGCCCTCGCTTTTTGAATTTTCTGTCTCTGTTTGCTCTTGAAATGTTCTTTCTGTGCCCACTTTTATTCCCTTTGCTGTCTTTTTTTTCCATTATTTCTTCTCTGCCTTCTGTGCCATCGCTTTTTAGAGCTTCTTTCTGCGTCTTCGTTGTAGTTTGCCGTCGCTATTTTTAAAGTTTTTCCTTATTTCCTTCATCCCCCTTGCTCTGAAAATTTTCTACGTTTATCTCGTTCGCTGTCTTTAGTTTTTAATTATTTTTCCTTGGTTTTCCTTAGTGCCATGGCTTTTTAGATTTTCTTTCGACGTCTCCGTTTTAGTTTGCCGTCGCCACTTTTAAATTTTTACCACATTTCTTTAATCCCCGCTGCTTTTAACACTTTCTGTTTGACTTTTATGCCGTTCCCTGCCTTTATTCTTTAATGATTTCTTCTCTTTCCTTAGTGCCGCCGCTTTTAAATTTTTCTCTCAACCTCTGTTTTAGTTTGCTCTCCCTGTTTGGGTTTTTTCCCCCTTTTCCCCCCCAATTCCCATCGCTTTTAAAATGTGTTTTCTACGCCTACTTTTTTTCCCTTCGATATCTTTCTTTCTAATTATTTCTTGTCTTTCCTTAGTGCCGTTGCCTTTTAGATTTTCTGTCCATGTCTGAGTTTCAGTTTGCTTTCCCTCTCGTCCAGTTCTTTCCTCTATTAATCTCTTGGCTTTTTAAATTTTCTACCTCTCTCTCATTCACATTCTTTACTTTTAAAGTATTTTTTCTTGTTTTTCCTTAGTGCCCTTAGTTGCTTTTTAACTTTTCTGTCTACTTTTACTCTGTTTGCTGTCTTTTCAGTTATTTTTTCTTGGTTTGCCTCAGTGCCATCGCTTTTTAGATTTTTTCCCTACCTACCTGTTTTAGGTCAATGTTGCTACGCTTCAATTTCTTCCTTATTTCCCTAATCCTATTTGCTTCTAAAATTTTCCGTCTGCTTTTATTCCGTTCGCTGTCTTTATTTTTTAGTTATTTCTTGTCTTTATTAGCGCCGTGGCTTTTCAGATTTTCTTTCTACATCTCTTTTAGTTCGCTGTCCCGGCTTTTAAATTCTTTTGGTTTCTTTCCCTAATCCCCATTGCTTTTTACATTTTCTACGTCTATCCCGTTCGCTGTCTTTATTTCGCTGTCTCTTCTTTTAATTATTTCTTGTCTTTCCTCAGCGCAGTCGTTTTTTAAATTCTCTTTCTACGTCTCTTTTAGTTCGCGGTCCCTATTTCCTCATTTTTCTCTTCCTTTCCCAAATCCCCCATGCTTTTTAAATGTTCTTTCGATGCCCACTTTTATGCCCTTTGCTGGGTTTTTAAAATTATTTCTTGTTGTTCCTTAGTGCCCTCGCTTTTTAAATTTTCTTTCTGCATCTCTGTTTCACTTTGCTGTTCCGATTTA